>NC_022034.1:19644657-19666718 GCF_000317375.1 Microtus ochrogaster | reverse complement strand
TACTCTTAACTAAGGTTTTCAGTTTGTGCCCCTCATTTAAAAATGTAATGTATAATTAAAATATATGTTAATAGATAATTATCTATAATAGTCAAGCTTGTATTTATGTTAGTTAGGTTTCCCAGATGTATAAAGATGTATTTCACTTGGATAGGTATTCTTCAAATCTTTCAAATACCTTCAGAATATGGCTTTTAGAATGTTTTAAGAGCTTAGGACTTTTCATGACAATTAGACACATCTGCTCCTGGCAGCACCAATTACTTCAAGAGGAAGATGCATACTGAAGAGGCTCCTTATGGCATTAATTAGCCATTGGACAAGAAACTGTCTCTTGCCTGGATTGTTTGATGTTATGCTGCATGAACTGGTCATGCAGTATCCACAGAAATATGACTGTTCAAATTGCTTAAAGAAGGTGAGATGATCGTTTGTTCAGGGTTCCTGCTTCATGAAAGAGTCTGCAAGACATTCTGCAGGACATATAAAAAAGTTACTAACAGTGTTAATACAGACAGAACTGTCTTTGAAATTTCCTGCTTTGTGGAAAAATCTTCTGGATATTTGGGGCCTATAAGCTGAAGATGAATATTCCAATGATACAGAAGAACTTTGGGTGACTGTCTGGGCAGTGAGATGTCTCTGTCATTTCTAGAGTTTTGTAAGTTGTTCACAATGTACTTCCTGTTTACTTAGGTAATATTATACTCTTCTTGAGTCTTTGATGGAGTTGAAGAATAGATAGCTATAATTATAGTTTTCCTTAGTTATAAGAGATAAAATAGATATAAATATTATAACTGTTTTTCTTGCTTGATATCTGTTTTGTTTTATGTAATTTCCTATGTTAAAGTTAAAAACTTCCCATTTGTTTAAACAGAAAGGGGGAAATGTGTGGGAGGTCATTCTGTATATGTGTTGATTTTATTCATTAATGAATAAACAATCTGCTTTGGCATGTGATAGGGAAGAGTAGAGCTAGGTGGGGAAAACTAAACTGAATTCTAGAAAAATGAAGGTGGGGTCGAGGATGGAGCTGCCAGAGGAGAAAGATGCAAGTTGCCAGCCAGAACCTTGTCATGAAGCTCATGAAAAAATATAAAATATAAAATAATAGAAATGAGTTAATTTAATATGTAAGAGCTTGCTAGGAGTATGCTAGAGTCATTGGTCAAGCAGTGTATAAAATAATATCATTTCTGTGTAATTAATTCAGGTCTGAGCAGCTAGGAACAAACAAGCAGCTTCCTACAACAGCCAGTTCTTGGAATTTCTGCTCTCTAAGTGTAGAATTTTAGTTAAGCTTCCAAGCCTACTGAGCATTATAGGTTGTGGAAATCTGAACCCTGATCTCCTTGCTTGCATAACAAATACTCTGACCACTGAGCAATTTTCCAAGCCCCTTTCTCTGCCTTTGTTAAGACTGGCCAGTCAATATTTTCTAATAGCTGACAACTAGCTGCCTTTGTCTATATTAGGTCAGAGGACTTCAAAGAACCTAATGGGGTGGGAAGAAAACTCATTATGTACAAGCTTTTGTTATTTTAGCCTCATGATCTGAGTTCAATCCCTAGAACCCACCTTTTAAAAATAGCGAGATGGTGGTATCTATCTGTAATTCCTGTACTCCTATGGCAAAATGGGAGATAGAAACAGGAGAACTGGCCTGAAGCTTGCCTTCCAACTAATCTGGGGTACATTGTACAGTGAAAGAAACAAGAAAGACCCTATCTCAGCAAGGTGAAAGATGAAAACTGACTGCAGAGTGTTTTTAATTGGCACCTACACAATCACAGTGACCTACTCATACTCATACACACATAATTTAAAAATTATTACCTTAAGTTTAAGAGATAAAAGAACACACAAGATTCTAGGCAATATGTCCCTACTAGAAGATTGTAAACAATGACAAAGACTGAAACCTTGAGCCTAAAGCATGAGATCCAGGGAATAAATGTAACTATCAATTTGGAGATGAGTTCACAGGAGAAAAGACAGAAAGGACAATAGGCAACTATCAAGAGTTCTGTATCTTCAGGTCTGAGTGACCTCCATGGGAGCAGGCAGACCCAACATTTGGGAGCACCTAGAGGCCTCCAGGAGCACTGAGTGACCTATAGGAACACTGAAGCACCTCCAGCATTTCTGGAACTGTGGTCCCGACTACATGAGAAATGACCATCTGAGCCTTGGGTCGACTGACAAATGAAGAAATGATCACCGGGGACACAATCCAAACTACAACAACTGGAGAAAAAGATGGATAGACAACAAGGTAATAGCACACTCAACTACACAATGAGTAACACAGCACCACCAAAAGCTAGTGGTTTTACAACAGCAATATTTGAACACCCCAACACAGATGAAACAGAAGAAAACGACCTAAAAAAATAACTTTAGGAAAATGTTTGAGGCCCTTAAAGAAGAAATGAAAAAAATCCCTCAAAAAAATAGAGGGAAAAAAAATTGGAAGCAATAAAAAAATTCCTTAAAGGAAAGCAAGAAAAAGCAATCAAATAGGTGAAAGAAACAATTTAAGACTTGAAAATTAAAAATAAATAAATAAATAAATGAAGGAAGGAAGGAAGGAAGGAAGGAAGGAAGAAAACACAAACCAGGGGAATTTTGAAAACAGAAAACATAGGTAAATAATTAAAAATCACAAATGCAAACATAACTAGCAGAATACAAGCAATGAAAGAGAGAATCTCAGGAGCTGAAGCTAAAATAGAGGAACTAGATTCATCTGTCAAAGAAAATGCTAAATCTAAGAAAAGGTTAACATAAAATATCCAGGAAATCTGGGACACCATGAAAAGACCAAACCTAATAATAATAACAATAGAAGAAGGAGAAGTTCAACTCAAAGGCACAGAAAATATATTCACAAATAAAAGAAAAAAACTTTCCCAACCTAAAGAAGGATATGCCTATGAAGGAATAAGAAGCTTATAGAATACCAAAAAGACTGGACCAACAGAAAAGTCCCCTCACCACATAATAATCAAAATACTAAACATATAGAATAAAGAAAGAGTATTAAAAAAAAAGAAAACTCAAGTAACATATAAAGGCAGACCTAACAGAACTTCACCTGACTTCTCCCCGAAAATAGTGAAATCCTAAAAGTCTTGGTCAATGTTATGCAGAAATTAGAAGATCACAGATGTCATATATCAGCTTAGGCTACTATACCCAGCAAAACTTTCAATCATCATAGATAGAGAAAACAAGACCTAGCCATAAATCCAGTACAACACAAAGTACTAGAAGGAAAACACCAACCCAAGGAAGTCATTTACACCAACAAAAACACAGATAATAGACGATCTCACAGAAAATAAATCCCAAAGAAGAAAAAATATACATACAATAACATCACCAACAACAAAAACTAAAATAATAGGAACTAGAAAATACTGGTTATTAATATCCCTTAATATAAATGGACTCAACTCACATATAAAAAAACACAAGCTAATATATTGGATATGAAAACAGAATCCATCCTGCTGCTGCATACAAAAAACACACCTCAACCTCAAAGACAGATATTTCCTCAGAGTAAATAGTTGGGAAAAAAATTCTTCTAATCAAATGAATTTAAGAAACAAGCTAATGTAGCTCTCCTAATATCTAAAAAATATATTTCAAAGTAAAATCAAAAAAGACAAAAAAGCTCATTTCATATTTGTAATAGGAAAACTCCATCAAGAGGATATCTCAATACTGAATATCTATGTCCCAAATACGAGGGCATCTTCATAGGCAAAAAAAAAAAAATTAAATCTTAAACCACAGATTAAACCCCACACAATAGTGGGAGATTTCAACATTCCACTCTCACCAGCAGACAGGTCTGCCAGACAAAAACTTAACAGAAAAATAAGGGAACTAACAAATGTTATGATTCAATTGGACTTAACAGACATCTATAGAACACTATATTCAAACATAAAAGGTATACCTTCTTCTTAGGACCTCATGAAACATTCTCAAAAATTGACCACATACTCAGTAACAAAGCAAACCTCAACAGATACCAAATTAATTGGAAAACCTGATGTATTTTATCGAATCATCATGGGTTAAAGTTAAAATTCAGCAGCCACACTAATCTCAGAAAGCCCATAAACAAAAGGAAATTGAACAGTGTTCATCTGAATCACCATTGGATCAAGGAAGAAATAAGAAAAAAATTAAAGACTTCCTAAAATTAAACTAAAATGACCACACAACATACCCATATTTATTGTACCTAATGAATGGAGTGTTAAGAAAAAAGTTAATAGCACTAAATGCCTACATAAAAAAGGTAGAAAAATCCCACACTAGTGAGCTAACAGAATACCTGAAAGCTCTAGAACAATAAGAAGCAAACTAACCAGAACTATTTCAGAGGAAATAATCAAATTGAGAACTGAAATCTACAAAATATAAACAAAGAAACAATCAAAGAATCAATGAGACAAATAATTTGTTCTTTGAGAAAATTAACAAAAACAGACAAAAGTTTATTGAAACTAACCAAAAGGCAGAGAGAGAATATCCAATATAACAAAATCAAAATAAAAAAAGAGGACATAATAGCAGATGTGGAAAAAATCCAGAGGATTATCATGTTATACTTCAAAAACCTGTGCTCCAAAAAAAATGAAAAACTTAAAAAAATGGACAATTTTCTGAATAAATATCACTTACCAAAATTAAATCAGACCAAATAATGAGATTAAATAGACTTATAACCACTAAGGAAATAGAAGAAGTCATCATAAGTCTTCCAACAACAACAGCAAAAAGCCCAGGACCAGATGGTTTTAGAGCAGAATTGTACAAGATTTTCAAAGAATAACTAATATCAATACTCCTCAAATTGTTCCACATGATAGAAACAGAAGGCACATTGTCAAACTCTTTTTATGAGGCTACTATTACCCTGATGCCCAAACCAAGCAAAAAGAAAAAAAAAAACAACTGCTATGAAAGAAAATTATAGACCTTTTTCACTCATGAACATTGATGCAAAAATAGTTACATTCTGAACCAAGTCCAAGAACACATCAGAAAAATCATCCACCATGACCAAGTAGGCTTCATCCCAGAGATATACAGATAAACATATGGAAACCTGTCAGTGTAATTCACCATATAAACAAACTGAAAAAAAAAAAACATGATCATCTCATTATATGCTGAAAAAGCCTTTGATAAAAGTCAACAAATTTTACCGATAAAAGTCTTGGAGAGATCAGGAATACAAGAAACATACCTAAACATTATAAAGGCAATACATATACAGCAAGCCAATAACCAACATCAAACTAAATGTGAAACTCAAAGTGATCTCACTGAAATCAAAAACAAGACAAGGCTGTCCACTCTCTCCGTATCTATTCAATATAGTACTTATAGTATAGTATAAGTATATACTTATACAATATAAGTATATATTTATACAGTGTGGTATAATAAGTTTCGGCTAGAGCAATAAAACAACAAAAGGAGATCAAGGGAATCCAAATTGGTAAAGAAGAAGTCCAACTCTTACTATTTGGTGATAGTATGACACTATATATAAGTGATGCCAAAAATTCTACTCGGAAACTCCTACAAATCATGAACACCTTCAGTAGTGTAGTAGGATACAAGATTAACTAAAAATCCAGTAGCCCTCCTTGATGCAGATAATAAGTGGACTGAGAAAGAAATTAGAGAATATCACCCTTCACAATCGCCACAAATAACATAAAATATCTTGGGGGTAACTATAACCAAACAAGTGAAAGATCTATAAGACAAGAACTTTAAATCTTTGAAGAAAGAAATCAAAGAAGACACTAGAAAATATAAAGAGCTCCCATGCTGTTGGGTAAGTAGAATTAATAAAGTAAAAATGGTAATGTTGTCAAAAGTAATCTACAGATTCAAAATCTCAGCAGAGTTCTTCAAGACCTTGAAAGAACAATACTCAATTTCATATGGGAAAAAAAAACAGATAGCCCAAACAATTCTGTATCGTAAGGGAGCTTCTGGAGGCACCACAATTCCGAAATTCAAACTCTACTATAGAGCTAGAGGAATGAAAACAGCCTGGTATTGGCATAAAACCAGACAGATGGACCAATGGAACTGAACTGAAGACTCCTATATACACCTATGAACACCTGATGTTTGACAAAAAGTTAGAAATATAAAATGGAAAAAGAAAGCATATTCAACAAATAGTGCTGGCATAACTGGAAATCAACATGTAGAGAATGTAAATAGATCCATATCTATTGCCATGCACAAAACTCAAGTCCAAATGGATCAAAGACCTCAACATAAAACCAACCACACTGAACCTTATAGAAAAGAATATGAGAAATACATTTGAAGTACAGGAGACTAATTCCTAAATATAACCCTAGTAGCACAGACACAGAGAGCAATAATTAATAAATGGGACCACATGAAACTAAGAAACTTTTGTAAAGCAAAGGGCATGGTCAAAAAGACAAAATGGCAGCCGACATAATGGGAAAAGAGCTTCACCAATCCCACATCTGACAGAAAACTGATCACCAAAATACACAAAGTACTCAAGAAAAGAAACTTGACATCAAAAGAACAAATAATCCAATAAAAACAAAATGAGGTACGGACCTACACAGAGAACTCTCAAATAGCAGAACGACTTAAGGAAATGCTCAACATCCTTAGCCTTCAGAGTAATACAAATCAAAACAACTCTGAATTTCCATTTTACATCTGTCAAAATGGCCAAGAACAAAAACACTAATGATGTCTTATGCTGGAGAGGATGAGGGATAAGGGAACACTCCTCCATTGCTGGTGGAAGTGCAAACTTATATAGCTGCTTTGGAAATCAGTATGGTGATTTCCCAGAAAATTAGAAAACAATCTACCTCAAGACCCAGCAATACCACTTTTGGGTATATTCCTAAAGGAGGCTCAGACATACTACAAGGACATGTGCTTAGCTACAGTAATAGCAACATAATTTTTAATAGCTAGAACGTGGAAATAATCTAGATGCCCCTGAACAGAAGAATGGATATAAAAAATGTGGTACATTTAAACAATGGAGTAATGCACAGCAGTAAAAAATAATGACATCATGAAATTTTCAGGCAAATGGGTAGATCTAGAAATAACCATATTTAGTGAGGTAACATAGACCCAGAAAGAAAAAATATAATGTATACTCACACATAAGTGGCTCTTAAAGATAGTACAAAGAAAAATGAGCTTATAGTCTACAACCCCAGAAACAAAGAGGATCCCAAGAGAGACAAGAATGGATCATCAGAAGAAGGAATAAAAGACAAGAGCTCCTGAGTAAAATGGGAATGTGGGGGTCACAGGGCAAGGTAGAGGTGGGGGAAAGGAGGAAGGGAGAGGAACAGAGAAAAATCTATAGCTCAATAAAAACAATAAAAATTACAAACAACGAAAGAGTTCTATATCTTATCAAAAATTCAGTTCAACCATTCTGCCAATGGAGCTGGTTATCTAGAACATAAAGAGAAAGTGCCACCTTTAGAAACATGGCAGTAGGTCTTAGAGAATCAACTTTGAGAAGTTGTTTCAGGGATAGAAATTTTATTCTCTGAAAATTAAGGGATAAGCTAGGTAATATAGCTGAGAACTTATCCATCAGAAGTTTGCTTAGTGTGATTTGAGAAATAAGCCAAGAATTTACTCTCCTACTCACAAACATGGGTTCAGACAAGTCTGGGATGCTTAGGAAGAAAGCAAGCAAACACCCCGGAAGAAGATGGGCTAAAGGCCTTCAGCTAGCAGTTTCTCTAGCCTGAGAATCACAGGCTCAGTCATAAACATGACTGAAAATCTTAGTCTTCTAGAGAAATAGGGACAAATAAATAAAAATCCCAGTGTAATTTCACATTATTGTAGTTTGTAAAGTCATCTTTAGGTCTTTTGTTGATACACTGGCTGCTTTCACAAGCACCTGGGTCTCTAGATACAGAGTTGATACCACTAGCATCTGTTCCATGGCTTTCTTCAAAGGCCTTAGCCTCTTTGAGCCCCAATTGTCGAGAATGTTCTCTCAGTGTATGGGTCAAATGTGTCTTTATGTTCATGATTCCCCTTCACTCTGAAGTCTGAGCGAAGAATTTTAAATCCATTTTCCATTAATTTCCAAAAGGTATTAGTGCAAATTTATAGAAAATGAGGAAGTGATAAGACAGACTAGGAGAGTAGACATTGAAAATACAACGTGACCACCCATTCTGAAGGAAAGGGACAAGCCTATTTATCTTGGAAGCCAGATAGTGCTATAGTGAGTTTGCAAATATCAAATAAATAGAACAGCTGTTCAGTTCAACCAAATACAGTTTAAATTCTTGCCAAGGGTATGTTACATTCCACAATATTATGAGAAGTGGGGGAGAGGGATGAGAGTACATAAGCAGTATGATTAGCTTAAAAGTATTTAAATGAGCAGAATTTTCAAAAATCATCTTTCAGATACTTATAGAAAAAGTGATTAAATACATTGAAAGGAGAAAATTTTTAAGGGGCTTTAAAAGTGTGTGATTAAACCCAAATGAATGGAAGGAAGAAAAAGGAAATGAGCCTCAAAATCAGGAAAGATTTAGCAGCACAGCCATTATCCTGAAGTACAGAGAGGCAGAAAGATTAAAGATTCTGTGAATAGACAAAACTTCTCATTGCCCAAGTGAACATACTAGATTTCTAAGTCAATCTTTTCCCATACTACCAGAGAGATGCTTTGTAAACTAATTGGCACCATTGTGGTACTGAAAAAGCTGCTTAAAAAAGAGTTTATGTTTATGAAAGGATTGGTGATTTTCTGCCTCAGGATTCTATCTCCTATATTTTTTTCCTTTGTGCTGGTAGATGCTGGGGCATGTACACCCATACACAAAGCGCATATGCAATCACAGAGCAATGGAAGCAGTGGTCTGCGTTTCATTCATTGAGATATGATATTAGAGAAAGCTTACCTTCAAATCTCAATTACCAACATGATTCATTCCTGGGTCCTGTTAACATGCAGCAGGAAGAGACCCCATTGTAAGTTCTTCACAAGCTGGTGAAGTACCCAGGGTACTTCCTTTTGATAAGAGTGCTGTGCCCAACTCTACTTCTCAGATTGGAGGAGCAGTGACTTCTGATAGTAACCTACTCTGTCAACTGAAGTGTGATAGCAAAAAGCAACAAAATAAGAGAAGACACACATCTATAACTCCCTGGTGTGTTACACAAGACCCTCTAGCAGGAAAGAAGATCTTGAGTCACAGGTGTGACTTCACATTAGTGTGCAAGAAGAAATCCTTGTGCTTCTCCTAAACAGACTAATTTCTTTACATTTATATGGGGTAGTGGCAAACAAATGAGGTAAAGCTACTTGCTTGTGGACTTATGATCGGATAGCAATGGGAGAGCTTAGAAACTAAGTTCTTTTTTCGAGGTCTGGGCATTGAACCCAAGACCTTGCACATACTGGGCAAGTTCTCTGCCAGCTGAACCTTAGGGTTTTTTTTACCCACTCATGCATCTATTCTTTCACCCTCTTGTGACTTCATTCCTTCAGTCTCTCATTCAGTAAATATTTGATGCCTGCCTATTATGTTATGTAGTAGATGGTCATGTACTACTCCCATTTACTGTATATGCCATTTTATGTATAAGGGCAGGTTCAGTGATTAAAAAGAACTTAAAATTCTTTTACAGACAAAATACAAAACACTACATAGAACCTGACTTCCTGAGAACACACATCTGTGGTTTAAGGTATCTCTTGCAAAGAAAATATCGGATTTAACTAAATTCTTTTATTTTTATCTTTATAAGTTTCTATCTGTTGGAGTAATTGCTGTGTGTTTGAAGTATAAAAAAATGAATGAAAAATCTAGCATTCTCGGCTTTACAAATTCCCTTTCAAAGAGCAATACTGCACTATCCAAATACATGTTTTTTTTTTTTCCCTGCCTCCTATGAGAAGACTCATTCATTGTTTCCACCAGTCTCTTTGACTATTCCTGCCCTCTACCTTAGAGTGACAAGTTATTCCAGGGAAAGGTTGTAGAACATCCATCCACTTATCTAAAAAAAGCAATTAGCCTCAGCAAAGGGTGAAGAGGCCTGTTTTGCTTCCTTCCCTCCCTCCTACTTTTTCTGTCAGGACTTGCTCTGATCCTTGGGCTCCACAAGTAGGCTCCCTGTTGTGACAGAGACTAGAAGTTACAATCTTTGCAATGACCTACTGGAGCCCAGCAAATTCAAAATACACCAAATATTTCATAAAACTAATCGATACTCTATACCCGTATGTAATTCAGGCTCAGTACGTACTAAAAATATAAGAGATTGTAACCTCAGATAATCCATTTCGTTTTATTTTGATTTAATCAATCTGATATACAGAAGACTTAATACTGAAAAAAACTAAATAAAACCTTGAGAATCAATCAGCAAGTCATTTTCTTTGCATTTATTAACTTTGCTTTTATACAATACAATTTATTAGCATTTTTGGATTCTCTAACTCCACTTGCTTAAACTTGATTTTCTGAGGAATATTATTAATATTAAATCACTGTGAAGTAGGATACCATTCATAAGTAATATAGGTGCCAACTAAACAATGTATCAAAATTCCATTTATATATGTTTTTAAATTTCATGTTTTTATTTATTGTTCCTGAGATATTTCTGTGTACTTCCGAAACTCAAGGAAAGAGTGGGGGCCTGTGCTTTCCTTAATCAACAAATATTTATCTGGCAAATATAATGCCTTTGTGTTGGAACTGACATGTTAACTTGCATCCTGATGAAAATTTAAATCTTTGATTAAACCCCTCAAACACAGGATTTTAATTACACTTTGCAGAGTAATTTAATGCATATTTAGTGTAATTATTATGTGCTCTTTTTTCCTGAAGAGACCCAGCTGTGAGTCTAGAAGCAAAAGAAAAGAGGCAATTTTGTTGAAGGGCAGTGGTTTTGAGATCTCTATGGTCTTCTGAGCCTTACTTCATTCAAGATATGCAATTAGAAGATAGAAAATCTTCATAATGTTGCTACTATATACTGTGTGCACATTGAACATAGTAGATAAACAAATATGATCTCCAGTACTCAACACTGATAAAAGCACATTTCGAAGTTCCTATCACTAATTAGATAAATAGACTCAAATGAGCCCACTCATATGGCATAGCCCCTATTTAATCATCAACGAGCAAGCAATGTAAACACATAGGAGTATAGCAAAGCAATGCCTTGCAAGGGAGAGCTCAGAAACACACAGAGAAGACAAACTGAATTCAGTATGAGGGTAAACCACAAATATCTAAAGTCCTTTTGGTTAAGCCAAGAAAATTTCTTCAAAGTTTCAAAGATTTCACTTTCTGCAGAAATTGCCACTGAACTCTTCCCATTATTAGTTCTTTAAGTACTTGTTTATGAACATTAAATTCATGTTCATCTTAGATAATCTAATAACCTCTGGAAAAAGCCCACAATGTCAGTTTTGATGAAGGAATCATAGAAAACCGGGTGCTTCACATGTAGGAAAAGGATGATGTGACAGACACAGCCAACAATCGGGAATAACATTTTAGATTAGAAATAATATAAACCTGACCCATGTATTCCATTATGTATGTCTAGGTCCGAAGTTTGGACCACCAACTTATTCTCATCTCCCATGTTTTATGTGAGAAAGCCTCATTTACAGACTATGTTTGGTATACTTTCCTTCTGGTGCTTTTAATAAAGACTGTTCTACTACCATTCCAGTGCATTTTGCTATCATTTACTCATAGTTTTCAGCCCGCACGTGCAAGTTTGAAAAGACCCTCTTCTAGTGAGCTCATCAAATCTTACTAACATCATTGTTCCTCCCAGGAACGTGCAATAAATGTCCTGGTTCCCTAACACTCATCTAAACTGACTTGTTCAGAATACTAATGGAAATATATTTCAATTCTTGCTTTCCTATAAATTAAATCCAAATCAGTTTTAGAAAATGAAAATCACCGAGGAAAATAGTATATAAAATCATTTTCTTTGCCAAGAAACCTAACTATTAGTCTATTGAGGGAACGTCGGGAGATGGTTACTCTATCTGCAGCATAAAGGCATTCACCACACCAGTCCTTCGATTCAGATTAGTGCTCTTGGAAGGGAAGGCAAAGCTGAGAGGGGGAGATTGCTCTTCATTCCTCGGGGAGGAGAATAAGCAGAAAAGAATGTTGAGAGGTATCGCATGGGAGTCCTGCTCGTGTAGGAAATGTACTTTGGCCTTTGAAACTTCTAGGAAAATTCATGACTTGTTTAAATTCTTAGGAACCTACTCTCTTACCTTCCCACAGAGACAGAAAGTAACTGGAGGGAAGCAAAGAGATATTTGGGGACTAGTTTTTATTTCAGACATGGCCTCTTAAACTCTGCAGCCCCGATTTCATCTAGCAGGCTTTGCACTCTGTGTTTAATAACTGAAGTTGACTTTGTCACTGAATGTTTCCTTGTTTTATTTAAGTAAGATGAACAGAGAAAAAGTACTCTGTCTTTCAGTAGTCCCCCAGAGAAGCTTAACTCTGATGAAAAGAGGACAGAGTCAATGAGCCACTGAAGACAGACAACCTAAATGCGTCTCATCCTAGAGAAATAAGTAAACTGAGAAGAATTTGGACAGATTTGCTTAAGTATATTAGATTTCTCAACATTGAGAAAGGGAATATGAGACTGTCAAATGCACCAGAGGAACAGTGAGATGGTCCAATAGATAAGGACATTTGCTGTCAATCAAACAACCTAAGAACACTGGAACCCACACAGTAGAATGAAAACTTCCAAAAGGGTCTCTGATTTCTTCTACACATATGCTGTGAAATACTTGTGTGTGCATGCACATGCCTATACACACATACACACATAAATATATAATACATATGTACATACATACATAAAACCTGAGTGTAAAAAGATGTTAAAATATGGGGGTAAGAATTTGATGTAGTTTCTTGTCCAGTTCTCATGGATTTGAGAATTCACAGAATAATATTCACTTTCAAAAAATGTTTGATACAGACATACCAGACACTTCCCCAATTTGGGACTCAATATTAAAGATTTTATATTATGCATTTTAAAAAATAATGTATTTAATTTTTTAAAAACCTTAATACAAAAGTATTTTGATCATATTTAACCTAAACTTCAAGATCTAAATCCACCCCCTCTTATATACTTTTACCCCACTTCCCCTCTCTCTACCTCACAGCAAACATCTTGATCCCCTAGCTATTACATTCTCCTTCACCTCTGCTTCAATGTTCCCTAAGTCTTAAGTGAGTAGTTGGTGTTGTAAGTGTATTCATTGGAGCTGGATGTCCCATGACTAGTTGTCTTGTCCTGTATATTTTGATCAGTCATAGAAACAGAAGCTTCTTCAATAAAGGGTAACCAAAGATAAAAAAATGTATATTCAGTATATAGCTGGATATTATACTGTCTGAGGAAATTCCCTCCTTATGTAGTGGCAGTTATATAAAAGTATATAACTGTTACTATTACAGTTTGGGAATTTTTTACTGTTAACCTGGTTACTGTTGTGGTTTATAGAGGTTGCATCTGTATAGGATTATTGGTTGCTTTTATCTCTTGGTGGCTTGTATTGCTTCTTCTCATACTATGGCAGCTAGTCCTCAGAGAGGAGGCTACCAGGTCAGATTCAGATTGACTCCACCAAGTTCTAGACTTAAGTATGTGGTGTCTTCATCAATATAGTTTTACATTCTTTTTATAGATAGCAACCAAAATCAATGGCAATAACCTATATTGCCTATATTGTTTTCAGGGCCTCTTGGACTCCCCTAATCTACAACTCAGAAATTTCTCATGTGTAACATTGGGACTTTTGTTAGACATTTGATAGGAGCTTTGTAACCTCCAGTTTCTCTCTCTCTCTCTCTCTCTCTCTCTCTCTCTCTCTCTCTCTCTCCACACACACACAACACACACACACACGCACACACACACACACGTGTATGTGTATAGATATTTATTTATGATGTTATACTCTTTGGACTTTTTGAGGGTCCACCACCGTTTTTTATAAATATCCGCTTTAACTTGACTTGTTTCTTGCCTGTTTTTCTTAACTAATATTATCCTGTCTATGCTCTAACTCTGCTTTTTTCTCATTCTCTTACTTCTTTAAATTTATTTATTTATTTAATCTATATTAGTGCTCTATCTGCATGTACTATTTTATTCCAGAAGAGGGCATCAGAGCCTACTACAGGTGGTTGTAACCACCACGAAGTTGCTGGAAATTGAATTCAGGACCTCTGGAAGAGCAGCCACTGCTTTTAACTGCTGAGCCATCTCTGTAGTCTGCTTCTTTAAATGCTACTCTTCCTCTGTGGATTGCTGTGTAGCTGGGTGGCTGGCCCCTGATGCCCTCTTTCTTCTCTGGCTACTCTTCAGAACCCCTTCTCCCAGTTTTCTCCTTCTATATATTCTCTCTACCTACCAGCCCTGCCTTTCCTTTCTCCTACCTCACTGTTGGTTGCTTCTTCAGATCCTTATTAGACCATCAGGTGTTCAAAACAGACAAAGTGTCACAGCTTAACAGAGTTAAACAAATGCAATATATATAGATATTGAATACGTATGTAGTGAATATACATATATTCTATGTATAATATGTAATTTTGAGTAAAAATATGACAATGTGTTTCCCTGTGGCTTTTTAAACCATCCTTAGTATTATTTATCCTTTTTTCCCTTTGTGTTGGCCCAATCCTGCCCATAAACACAATCTTGGTGTGGGAGGTTCTTCTGTTTACACGTTGATTTTGTTGGTTAATGAATAAAAAACTGCCTTGGCCTGATAGGCTAGAACTTAGGTAAGCAGGGAAGGCTAAGCTGAATGCTGGGAGGACTAAGGTGAGGAGGGAGACACCATAGAGCCGCCACAGGAGATAGATGTGCCAGAATTTTGATGGTAGGCCACATCCTCGTGATACTATACAGATTAATAGAAATGGGTTAAATTAAGATGTAAGAGTTAGCCAATAAGAAGTTAGAGCTAATGGGCACAGTGCTTTAATTAATACAGTATCTGTGTGATTATTTTGGGTCTAATCTAGCCAGGTGGCTGGGAACCAACAAGCTCTTTCTTGTTGATCTCCTAGCCTCAAGATACAGTTATGAATTAAGCTCATAGTAACTTCTAAGAGAACAGACCAAGATTCATTCATGGGAAACATTCATGGAAAAATGTGATGTGTGAAGTGCTCATTTACATTTCTAATTTAGTTGAGATGTCTACTGACTTCAGGAAGTCTTGTCCACTGTACTATTTGTTCTTAATACAGGGATTTTGTATGAAGAGAACAATTTAGTGGCTGGCTTGTTCAATTCAATTGGATTTTCTGATTTTGAATCCATTATAATGAAAAGGGATTCTATAGCCATGGAGATATAGAATTACAGATTGTTCTAAGCTTTTTGAACTATAGACACAGCCAGTGAGTTCTCCGAGGTCTCCCCAAACTGTCTGAGTCTACCAATTTCCATGTTTCTATTTTTTCTTGTTCCTTTTATTTTTGTTTTTTTGGCAAACAATGTTGACTCTTAAACTGTATAAAAGTTACACTACTTGTACTCTCCTTAGATACAAGCAAATGGTCAAAAATAGGTAGTAAAGATCAAAAAGCACTTGGCAACTGGAGGAAGTTGCATTATCAAAACTGTCACAGTATGGCAAGTTCAGAGGTTCTAACATCCAAAATAAAATTAATAGTTGAAGCATGCCTGTTTAGGTATACCACAATGAGGGAAACCTAGAGGAGAGCAATGATGGTATAATCAAGACAAAACAGGTTACCTGTGATAATTCTATTCAGAAATTACTCAGTTTAGGTCACTGATACTAGGAATGCCATGATTACCAGCCTGCTGATAGTTCTTTGTAAGAGAACAGAGTACCTTTTCTTGATAAATATGTACAATAGCAAAAACTTTTCAATATGCACCCTGCATTGTTGTGGAACAATAGTTTTACCCTATAAAGATTTGTTTCTTGTACCTGTTTAATAGAATGTTAATTGGTCAGTAGCTAGGCAGGAAGTATAGGTGAGGTGACCAGGCAGGAAGTAAAGTGGGGCAATGAGAACAGGAGAATTCTGGAAAGAGAAAAGATTCAGTCTGTGGCTGTCAAACAGACACAGAGCAAGCAAGATGAGAAGCCTCGCTTATGAAAGGTATGAAGCACGTGGCTAACACAAACAAGGATTATGGCTAATATAAATTATAGGAGTTAATAAGAAAAGCCTGAGCTAATAGGTCAACGTGTTTATGATTAATGTAGACCTCTGTGTGATACTTTGGGATTGAATGACTGTAAGACCAGGCAGGACTGACACCTCAGCCAACACTGCATATATATAGAATATTATGTCTTAACATATTGCTTAAAGTATTTAAAACATTATGGAATAAATTTAGAGGGATGTCACAAAGTTAATACAAAAATAATTAAAATACTATTTTTTAAATTAAAGAGTTAAACTCTGCAGTACTATTTACAATAAGAATGCTAGATGGGTTTATATATTTTTAAAATGTATTCTCTCATATATTGCATCCCTATTACAAAAATGAGTTTGTATAATTTAAAAATATTTTAGATGTATTTATTTGTGTTTATGAGCATTTCACTGCCATGTATGTATAGTTGATGTAGAGGTCAGAAGAGGACACCTACCCCCCTGGAACTGGAATTATAAAGGGTTGTGATAGACCATGTGGGAACCAAACATACATTTAACCCTTGAACTCCAGTTCCAAGTTTTTATCATTTTTTTGAAGTTTGGCTTAAACTTTGTTATTTAGCTATTAGAATCTGGTTTTATATTTATTTTATTTTAATACCAAGCTTTATTTGATACCATAGTTGAGAAAGTAACTCGAAGCATAGAACTTCAAATAAAAGGTATCTTACTGCTTATTCTTGCTAACGCATAACATTGCTCATCTTCAAATCTATCAATTAAACAATGTTTGTTGAAATTCACATAATAAATATCCATCTTCACAATACATTGTGAAAGCAAATGGGAGGGTCCTTTTATTTTTGACAAATGGGTTTCAAAATTCACTGAATTAATATAGTTTGCAGATTTCAAATACGTGAAGATACTTTATGATTTTTTTATTTTGTGGGTACATGGGGTTTGGTATTGAGGGGAGATATTTTTTTAATTTTTTATTTTTTTATTGAAAATAAATTTTCCGCCTCCTCTCAGCCTCCCACTCCTCTTCCCCTCACCCCCACTCTTCTCCCCCTCACCCCACTCCTCTCCCCCTCCCTCTCCAGTCTGAAGAGCAGTCAGGGTTTTCTGCCCTGTGGAAAGTCCAAAGTCCTCCCCCCTCCATCCTGGTCTAGGAAGGTGAACATCCAAACTGGCTAGGCTCCCACAAAGCCAGAACATGAAGTAGGATCAAAACCCAGTGCCATTGTCCTTGGCTTCTCATCAGCCCTCATTGTCCGCCATGTTCAGAGAGGCCAGTTTGATCCCATGGTTTCTCAGTGCCCAGTCCAGCTGGCCTTGGTGAGCTCCCAATAGATCAGCCCCACTGTCTCCGTGGGTGGGTGCACCCCTTGTGGTCCTGACTTTTTGCTCATGTTCTCTCTCCCTCCTTCTGCTCCTCATTGGGACATTGGGAGCTCAGTCCAGTGATCCAGTGTGGGTCTCTGTCTCTATCTCCATCCATCGCCAGATGAAGGTTCTATGGTGATATGCAAGATATTCATCAGTATTGCTATAGGATAGGGTCATTTCAGTTTCCCTATGAAAGGAGATATTTTATATAAGGTATCAATTTCAGCCTTAAAGTTACACAGCAGTGGACGGTTTTCTAAATAATTCATTTTTGAAAATGATTCTACATATGAGTTTTTCTTAGATGAGATTTACTTTCTCACTTTTTGTTTAGGTGTTCCATTTTTGAGATGGAAATACTCAATTAATTACCATAGCATAATGCTGAAAATCTTTTTATTCATGATGAAGATATTTAGCAAATTCAAAATGTTTATCTCTTAGCTGGGCGGTGGTGGCACACGCCTTTAATCCCAAAACTCGGGAGACAGAGGCAGGCTGATCTCTGTGAGTTCGAGGCCAGCCTGGTCTACAAGAGCTAGTTCCAGGACAGAAACCAAAAGCTACGGAGAAACCCTGTCTCGAAAAATAAAAAAAAAAAATGTTTATCTCTTATAAATAAAAATGTGTACCTTTTAAATTTAACAACCATTCCACGGGATAAATGGCAAACATCCACTAGAAGTAGGATTCCAAGGATATTCCATCACTCCCCAAAACACATATTTAAATGAAAATATTTTAGATTATATTTTTAGAAACAATTACCTCATGGCAATAAATGGCGTGCGAACTACTTTTGTCAGTTTTGAGATATCAAAATCATGTGAGTAAGAGTGGCACTCAAACTTGTCTATGTCAAGACACTTCCCTTTCCCATCAGATTGCTTCAAAGTCACCTTTACCTTCTGATATGCCCATGAGTTTGGATCCAGTGTTAATTCATATGGTTATTAGCAAAGCTTATCTTTATATATGAAAATATTGTGAAGATAAACTCCGATTATATTTTGTTTGCTCTCATTATGTACTGATTAATGACCTCATACAACAGGGAACATGGGCATTCCAAAACCACTGTAGTGTGCAAAATAGGCATTATTCTGTACAATCATTTTAGAGACCTGAGCAGAGGAACTGGAGAATAAAACCAAAGAGAACATATGAACAATGATTCACCCAGGTTTTGAAGTGTAAAGAGTGCATAGCCTCCTGCATACACCAGACCAAGTCCATGACAGAAGTAAAAACTGGAAAAACCATCCTTATAGGAATTTAAAAGTCAATGAAGAAAGCAGACACCTGGTCAAACAACCTTACCATCCCCTCAAACCAGGGGGTTTTCTAAAGTTGACCACAAAATCATGATCTCGTTTCCTGAGAAGGATTTGGAAGGGAAAAGTGCACAATGGCCTGAACCATTTCCCTTTTTCCAAATTCAACCCATAAATGAATGAAATCCTCACCATTCTCTCTCAGTAGTGAGTCTTTCTGGTCATTTCTTTCCTTTTCTTTAAGAATGAACATGCCCGCTATGAGTTAAATGAATATATTCCACAAAGTACAAAACCTCCTAAGTGTGAAACTGAATATTCAAACAAAAAATTCTAAATCAACCCACCCCACCATTGTCAACAACAAAAAACATAGCTAAACTAAAACTCTGAAAAACAAATCCACGCTAATGGTAACTAGTGGGTTCAGAGAGAAGAGAATACATTCAGACAATTTCAAAGAAATTGGTTTTCAATTCCTAGCTTGGGTGGATATAGCTGTTCCACCCACAACCAGCTGTGCACACAGAAAACCTAGTGCCTATATTGGGTGGCACCTGGTCTGCCTAGAAAGTTTGAGAAACAGTTCTATTTCTGGCCATCTCAAAGCTCCCCAAGCACTCCTCCACAACATGCAATTTAAGAAGCAGCACTTTTGCTGGACCTCCTGTCTTCTCTTCATTCCTATTATATACTCTAAAGCTTCCATTAGAAACTCAAAGATTTCTCTTTAACTCCCACTTTTTTTCTTTGCAAAAGACTAAATAAAACATGGATAGACAGACAGACACATACACGATGGAGAGAGTGTGTGTGTTTGTGTATGTGTATCTCTGATTTTCTCAGCCTGGAATAACTATTTCTAGAGAATGAATAGGATTTTCTAAAGTACTAAAGAGAAAGCCTCTTCCCCTTAGATGTCACTCCCTCACCCCCAGATTCCCAGTAGTACCCATTCCTGCTTTCTTCAGCCAGACAATTCTTCATCAAAAATGAAGCTTGGAATCACTCCTTTCTATTGCAACAATGGGTGATTGTGTTGCAGGGCATGTGTCTTATTTAACAAATGAGATATTTAATCCCTAGAATTCTGACATGTATAAAATGTTTGTTAAGCATCCTATGAAAGAAAAACATTGGAGATACTGCATTAAATTCTAGAATGAAAAGGAGAAATAAGTTCTTATATAAATACACAAAATTTAAAATACTATATTTTGGTTTTCTTTTCCTTTTACAAATATTCATATAATGTATATTGATCATATCCAGCAATTCCTACCTGATGCTGGATGGTCTTTCTGTACTCTGTGAATATGTGTTGCTCTCATTGTTGATAAATAAAGATACTTTGGCCTACAGAAAGGCAAGATAGAGCAAGATGGGAAATAAAAACAGAGATAGAGGAGAAGAATGGTGGAATCTGGGAGATGCCAGCCAGCCACTGAAGAAGCAAGACATATAGAAAATGAGGTAACAAGCTATGAATCACGTGGCAAAGCATAGATAATAATATTTGTTCATTTATACGTAAAAACTAGCTAGTAATTAGCCTGAACCATTGGCCAAACATTTGTAATTAATATAAGCCTCTGAGTGATTATTTGGGAAATAGCGGGAGAAAGAGAAACACCTACTTCTCTCCAAAACTTCCTGGTGACCCCATCCTCTCTTGTTCCCACTTTCATGTTCTTATTTTCCTTGAAATATTTTTATATTTAAAATAGTTTAATGGATGAGTTTAAAATATTTTTATTTTAGATAGAATTCTGTACCATCTGGCCTTGGGCTTTTTTTTTTTAATGAAAAATTTCTGCCTCCTCCCCGCCTCCCTTTTCCCTTCCCCCACACCCCACCCTCCACTCCCTTCCCCCTCCCTCTCCAGTCCAAAAACCACTTAGGGTTCTCTGCCCTGTGGGAAGTCCAAGGTCCTCCCCCCTCCATCCAGGTCTAGGAAGGTGAGTATCTAAACTGCCTAGGCTCCCACAAAGCCAGTACATGCAGTAGGATCAAAACCCAGTGACATTGTCCTTGAGTGTTTATTTATTTATTGCTATTACTGATAATCCTGTTCTAAATTAGTGTGGTTCATATGCACATGGGTGTATGCCATCCACTGGGCCATGTTCCCAAGGTTTAGTGACTCTCCCTTCATCCGTAACCATCAAGTTCCATAAAGCCTTAAGTACTTGAGAGGTCCTCCCCTCTATGTGCTAGAATTTCAATGGCTCAGTCTTGTGCAAGTAATGTGTAGGCTACCACAGATGCTTTGAGGTCATGTATATAACAGCTATGGCACGTACTGAGGGAAACATTTGTACCTATTAGTTATTAATTTTTTTCTGCCATATCTTTCTGGAAGTTCCTTGAGCTTTGGATACTCTAGAGTAGCAGTTCTCAACCTTTAGTAGTAAAATTATGGTAGCTATGAAATAATTCTATGGTTGGGAAAATGGATTGCAGAATTAGGAAGGTTGAGAACCACTACTCTAGAGGCACCCAAAATGACAAAGGTTGTTGCTATTGATCTTAGTGACCCTTAGTAACTAGGTAGCAAGTCCCTTTTGTGGAAAAACACTCAATTTACATGCAGGATATAGAGAAATCAATATCTTGCTGCAAACCTTCTCCCTGCTTGTTAGCTTACATACTATCAGAATGTGCAATATAGGTTGCTGAGAAAGAAAAGATATCAACCGTCTTGCCCAGCACTGGACTCTACATGCTCCCATATCAACCTGCTGGCAAATTGTACCACTGATATAATTATGGAATGGGAGTTATTAGGCATACCCAACCACTTTTAGATTGGGTGTGAGGCTTTCTCTACTGAAGGGATTTTGTGCCTGGTAGTATAACAGGGCTAAAAGCCCATGATGTGTGCAGTTGTAGGCCTCGGAGTAGGACACCCACTCATTGCTGTTGTCTTACTAGACAGTCATGTTGTCAAACTGTATTCTAAATATTTGTGTTTATATAACTAAAGATTTGTGCTGTTCACAACCTTCGTTAGAGATGCTTATTGCAGTTGGCAGTGGTTAGTACAGAGACTCATGGCTGGTCAAAGTGTTAAGTATATATAATTTGAGAGATTCTCTGACCAACAAAA
>NC_022034.1:19635460-19643722 GCF_000317375.1 Microtus ochrogaster | reverse complement strand
GGATAGATAGATGAGAAATAAATGACAGGGAGAGAGAGAGAGAGAGAGAGAGAGAGAGAGAGAGAGAGAGAGAGAGTATTGCCATAAGGATTCTTCACGAATCACATTAATTTTGACTGAGCACACGTTACTGTCTCCTGTTCCCAAACCTCTATCATGTCATAAACTCTGAGCATGCTGCCCCATCTCCTTTCATGTCAATTGTATTCTAGTGGTCCCTCTCATTAGATTTCTTTCTCGGCTTGAAATGTCATAGGTTTCTAAAAGTTTTGCCATGCATCCTCCCTTTTGACAAAGTCTTCTGCCAACACTTTATTATCTGTTTGTACCCAATGATGTGGGTCTTGAATGTCAGAAGTAAATATACACTTACTGTTTCATAATCTCTTCATGTTATTCCTTTCTACTCTGAAACATAAGAAAATACATGGTTTGTGAGAACAAACAACCTCTCTTCTAGGTTATGCAAAAACTATTATTCTGAAAGCAAAACCCAAGGCATTTCAGGGCCAACCTACCACTTCCTGTTGATGAATCACAACAAAAAGTTAATTGAGGATACCAATTAGCCAGTGTTGGTTTAGTTAGTCAAAATTACTATTTTCTGCAAGGCTTATGAAGCACCAATAGAAACTACCTAAACTATTGAATAGTTGGGCAGGGTCTTTCTGATTTTCACAAGTGGGCAGGCAAAGAATTTAAGTATAAAGCAAGGGCCAGCTAGTGCTTGGAGCTACCAGGAAGCTGCTGGTAATATTCCACCAACTGTAAAGAGTGAAAATCAGAAGGAGCTTATGTAAAACTGTTTCCAGACGCTCAAACGCTTGAAAATATATCTCATTTTATTAATATATAGCCAAGAAAAACCAAAAAAGAATCTCAGCAGCAGCTCAACACATAATAGTAGTCTCCTCCAATAAACTCCCAGATGTCCTTGTTTCATCACAGCTGGACAGCTGCATAAAGAACTGTAAGCAAATTTTTGGGCACACTGGTGGGTAAAGTGTGAGTCTGTTCTTGCTACTGCTGTCTTGATATATCAATGACAAGGATTCTTCCTTGCTCAATCATCCTCAGAAAACCTTTCTACTTAAACAGATAGGAAGAAGTGCAGAGACCTACAAACAGACAATATACAGAGTGAGAGACATTTGAACCCTCAGGCCCAAAATGAAAGCCTCCATGATTTTCCTCTCCTCAGTGCTCAAGAAACCCTGCAGAAAAGGAGATAGGAAGAGTGTAAGGGCCAGAGGAGATATCAAGAAAACAAACCCACCTAAATCAACATAAGCAATGCTCATATGACTACACAGAGACTGAGGAATAATGCACAGGGCCTTCCCTGGTCTACCTGAGGTCCTTTGAGTATATATTGTGGCTTCCCACTTAGTGATTTTATGGAATTCCTGAGTGTATGAATGAGTAAGTCTCTTTTTCTAGTACCTTCTTTTACATAGTTTTCCTTCTGTTTGTTCATTTTGTCCCTATTGAGAAGCACTAATTTTTGTTATTTATTATTATTATTATTATTATTATTATCATCATCCCATGGAAACATGTTTGTTTTTCTAATGAGACACAGAAAGAGAATGAATTCAGACAGGAGCAGAGGTAGGGAGGAACTAGAAGGAGTAAAAGAACAGGAAACCGTAATTAGAATATTCTATGTGAGAAAAAATAATCTATCTTCAATAAAAGGGGAAGAAGGAATATAGAGAAAAAGGCTTCTTTGTGCCCCACTGGTGAGGATGAGGTACTTAAGCAGACTTTTAAAATAAACATTTATCATCCATGGCAGCACCCAGAAATGGTGTCAAGCATTGAGGTACAATGGAGATAGAATAAAAAGGGTTTAACAGGAGCACAGCCCCTAACATCAGGGAAAACAATTCAAGCCAGAAAATCTACAAAGATGAACTAAAAACTGATGAGAGCAGAAGCAACCACATACTTATTCGGCAGAAGCAAACGAGGAAGATACTGGAATCTTAAAACATTATTTCTAAGTAATGTATGACCCAAAGGAAGGAAATAATGTGCATCTGAAATTAGAAAGTACTTAGATCACAATGATAATATACTTAAAACATGGGCTAAATATTGGCTAGCAGTGTTTGGTGCTTAGAAAGAAAACCTAAGCAATAAAATTGAGGCAAAGGATATACCTATGTAGTTAAAAATGGATTGATCTCAAGGAAGTCTAATGAATAAAATAAATAACCAAACATTAAAGAATGAGCCTCTTAATTGGTTATCCAATTCCAAATGATAAACCCTTAAATCATATACATACTAATAACACTAAACAGACTTAGCAGGTTGTATTTATATATTTATGCATTTATGCATATGTGTAATAATAACATATCAAGAAACTTAGGCTATGAATTTGAGAGAGACTGGAACGTGTCGGATGGAGGAAAGCAAGTGGAGGAAATAATAGAATTATATTTCAATTTAGAATAATGTATACATGTATAACAGAACTAGAATAAAGGCAGGTCAGCCTATGTTCTCCCTGCTTAAAAAGATAAAATAGAATTAGCAATGAAAAATATTGTTCTTTATAAAACATCTAAGAAAATAAATGAATTATATTACAAAACCAATCAAAGAAAATATTAGCAATAAGTCATATATGCAGATAAAGCAGAAGTGTAACTCTGTAACTTATATTAAAGAATGTGATTAGTCACTGTGCAATAAATATAAGATGGTTTTAAACTGTAAATTTTTTTTTTAAATTACTATAGCTAAACCAAAAAGAAAGGGGAAACATGAATAAAACTAATCTTTAAAAATAAATCAGTCATCAAAAATATTCCAGTTTTATATCTGAGATAAACAGAAACCAGATTTCCCCATCTCCTGAACCACTGAGGGAATGAGATGGAGTGTGCTGAAGGAAGGCATTCCAGCCCCTAAAGTCAGCTCTGTGTTTGATGTGACACATTGCTGAGTTTCCTAGGCACAGGCCAAAGAGGGTAAACTCAATCACAGTGCAGAGCTGGGAGGCCATGTCTGGGTGCTTAGACAGTTGACAGGAAGAAGAGAGAATTCTACATAGGCATCATCCCCAGGAAGCTACTATGGATAACTATGGAATATACAACTGAGGAGTGGTCATGGGTGTAAAGAACTAAGCCTCTGATATAACGTAGGGAGGGGAAACTTTCTCAGCAGATAAAAGAGGACTCATGAAAGAAAGCAGACACAAGTGGATTATTCATGAATTTTTACATGTATTTACATGTATTTACATGAGAGCAACAGTAACGACATGAGAAGTATACATGCAATGCTGTGTCGTTATATTGTAC
Organism: Microtus ochrogaster; assembly: GCF_000317375.1. NCBI lineage: Eukaryota > Metazoa > Chordata > Mammalia > Rodentia > Cricetidae > Microtus > Microtus ochrogaster. The sequence goes on along the minus strand of NC_022034.1, from coordinate 19,640,402 downwards.
ATCATCAAAAGGCATATGCTTCCTTAGTTATGTCATATTCCTACAGATACATAAACACAAGGTCCTATAAATAATAAAGAAATGATGTTTATTAAATATATTTGTATCAAACAATATTGAGGGATAGAGTGTTATTCTTCCTTTGGCAAGAATAACAATCACACATATGCCTTACTATGAAGCAAGCATAGGTTCCTGCCAGGCTTTGTAACTCAGGTTTTGAATCCCAGCACTTGGGAAAGAAAGACAGATAAATTTTTCTGAGATTAAGACCAGCATGGTTTACATAGTGAGTTCCAAGTCATACAGGGCTATAGAGTAAGATATCCAACTCATAAATGACCTAAGAAAAGAAAAACAGTAAAACCCTCTAAAGTTCAGTATTTTTCCACTATAGTATAAACCTTTGACCATCATGCCTTCACCTGGTCCCTTTCTTGCTCATATGAGCCCCTGAAGGTCAAGAAAACTGATACAAACACAAGAAGCTCATTTTCTTTTTGTATTATGAGTTACAAATCCCTTTTCCTATAACCTAGGACTTTTGTGCCTCTTTATAGCTTATGAGGTCTGGCAACATAATTATTTATTAGCTTCTAGGTAAAGTAGAATTCAAGACTTGGCCAAGAACACTTGAAATGATAACTATTGCTTGGTGTGTGTGTGTGTGTGGGGGGGGGTCCTCTTGCTTCTGCACCATCTGCCGAAAGAAGCTGTAGCATAGACATTGGTGTAGGAGAGAATTTTCTCCAAATCTTTCCTTGAGAAAAAATAGAAGAGAGACTAAACCTTTGGCATGTGACACTTACTGTTCTCTCATCCCCAAATATGATATCACATCATACCTACTTGGATATGTTTGCCACTCTAGATGGCATCATGAAGCTGGCAAAGCAGAAGTCTGAACAATAGTCAACTTTACTCATATTATCAATTTAAAGAAAGTTGCCTGAGTAAAGTGGACAATAACAAAGACAAACCATATGTGGCAAAAAAAAAGTTTTTCTACAGAGGCACATGAATAACAACAACTGAAATGAATTCCTATTTTGTATGCCTGGGAGGAACACACAAACCATTTCCAAGGACAATTCCATGTTCTGAAGAAAATGAGGTCACAAAACTCATGTCTTATTTATTTCTTATAGATTTATCTCAAGCACTCAGAATTCCCCTCACACAATTCCATTCTTGGACTATGTTCTGACAGGATAGCTCTCATCTTAGAAGTGAAGGGTAATTGAGACCAAGACATCCAGAGGTCAATCAGCAATATCTTCAGAGAATATTACCAACAAGTAAATGAGTAAGTTTTCAGGACTAAAATAAAGTCATAGCTGAGCATGGAGTCTTTCACTGCAACCTCTCCTTAGAAGCTAAAGCAGAGGTTTCTAAGCTTAGGGCCAGCCAGAGCTTCACAGCAAGACCCTACCTCAAAATTAACAGTGAAAATAGTTACTTTGCTAACTTTTACAAAGGTAAGTAAAACCAAGAGGTTGTAGAAAAATGATTCTCACACATAGCTATCTTATACTTCCTAAATGTGGTCTAACCTTGGTTCCTACTTATATTTTGCTTGTGGTATATATTTTAGATACAGAAATATTTCAGGAAGTTTCATACCAAATCCCTGAAGATTGAGGTCTAAAAACAAACATAGAGTGTGGAATTAACCTATTCTTTCCTGACAAGAATGAAACTATTATAAAGATAAGCACTGTGCCACTTCCTTTAGATGGCAAGCTATTGAGAAAAAGGACCCCAGGGATTGAAGCTTCCTCAGAAATCTCACAGTGGAAAGTAAATATCATGATTGTAGGGGTGGAGGAAGCCCTAAATGAGTGAGATCCTTAATGGATGCATGCAGCAGATATTGACTTAGCTATATCAAGAACCATACTCACAGATCAATTGTTATATGGAAGATCTTCCCTGCAATGTGGCTCAAAGGCATGACAGATCCTTCCTCTGGGCCATGTGCAGATGCTGATAACAAGTGCAGAAAATGTTCACCATAGCTTTTTTCTCTCCCTCCCCTGGATATTTATGGCCTGAAGTTTGCTTTTCCTACAAAGACTGTTCCTATAAAGATTAGCCAGACATTTCTTGATCATCTGTATATCATAAGCCTTCCCTCTTTTTTACCTGCATGTAATAATTATACAACCTTGTATAGTTGTTTTCAATAACCCCCATGACCCTGTTTAGCTATCTAACAAACATACTGAATTTCTGGCATGCTGTTATTTCTCCATCAAGAAGCCTAGTCCACCCAATCCTACCTCTTGTGTCTACGTACCTGTCATTTCCTCATCTCACCTATTGTGTCAAGGTATCTGTCATATAAGGATTCCTTTGCCTCCCTAATTAATTCCAACCCTGGAGCCATGCAAAGACATGACACTTGCTACCAGTCAGAGGAGGAGATTTGGAAAGAGATTTCAAACAGTTTTGAAAACTTGTCAAACCACTTTGCAGACAGACAAGAGGTTAGAAAACATTGGGAGAATGATGGTTGAAGCTAAACCATGAGAAAGAGTGCCAAGCTATGCCTACTTCTTGTTCTTTATCTAAACCTAAACCTCAGGCCAAGATCCCAAAGATGAACTTGGTGTAGAGGTGGCCTACTGGTCATCTTTATTTGTTCTGCTTGTCATCACTGTCTCTTTGAATAAATCCCCACTCTCTCTGCTTTTCATTATTACTTAACTCTTTACATGGCCTATGGGGATTGATGATAAGCTACACAGAGTTTAACAGACTTGGCAGAACCCAAGATTATACTCAAAGTCCAGTAGCAAACTAACTGTTATAAGCTAAAATGATTAAAGCAAATCCTAAAATAATAATGATTTATCGGTAATAAAATCATTTAAAGTTAATAAATAGAGCTAAAAGTAAATCAAACAAATAATTTAAATGAATAAAACAAGACAAAGAAAAAAGAAAAGTAGAACAAAGACATGAGGTAAATAATTAACACAGAAATTTAAGCCTATAAATGGTTATGTTTTAATTATATAGTTATTTGTGAAGGGGGACTGTAGGGTATGCATGTTCCACAATGAAGATATGTACTTCAGAGGACAACTTCCTGGAGTAAATTTTCTCTAGTAATAAGGATTCTTGGAATTAAACCCAGATCATTTGTCTTGGAAAAAAAGCACCTCTACCTGTTGGTTCAGCTCATTTGCTCAAATAATTTTTTCACATGTTGTCTAAACAAACCAATTTAAACTTAGACCTTCCCAATTTGAAAATTGTAAGACACAATTTTGTTAGAGGGAGCTGCTTGCTGGTTCCCAGACACCCAGCTAGTATAGACTTGAAATAATCACACAGGAATTGTATTAATTAAATCACTGCTTGGCCAATTAGCTCTAGCTTCTTATTGGCTAACTCTCACATCTTAATTTAACCTATATCCATTAGTCTGTGCATCACCATGAGATCATGGCCTACCAGCAAAATTTCAGAAGATCTGTGTCTGGCGGTAGCTCCATGGTGTCTCTCTAACTCTGCCTTCCTCCTCCTATACTATAGGTCAAGCCAGTTCTTTATTAATTAACCAATAAAAGCAACACATAGACAGAAGTACCTCCCACACCACAGCTCTATGCTGTTATAAAAGAAGCATATAAATATGCAAGCAACTTATTAATACAGGATGAGAAAAAATATGCTGCATAATCATTAATCAAAACCAATTGGAGCAGTTAGATATAGCAGATGTTGAACCAAGAATATAACCTATCATAAAAGGTCAGTTCATTCTAATTAGTGTTTAGATTTGTCATAAAGAAATCATAATCTTATATGTTTCTGAACTCAATGACAAAGATTTGATACACAGAAAACAGAAACTCACTTAATAAAAGCAAGGAAACATCCTTATTTTTGTTTGTTCATTAGTAGTACTTCTGAAAAATTGAATCAATAAAGACATAAAAGTCTAGAAAGGTAATATCAATCAATAACATCTAATTGACATATATGAAACATGTCACTCATTAACTATATTCATCTTTTTTCAAATGTACATAGAATATTTAACAAAATGGACATTCTGGAACAGAAAAAAAAATCTTGATGGTTTTAAAAGAGCAAAGTCTACAAAGTTGCCTTTATGGCCACAATGGAATTTGAAAAATCTACACCAGAAGAATATCTAAGAAACTCCCAAATATTTAGACATGAAATAGTACATTTATAAATAATCCCAAATTGAAAAAGAAATGAAAAAAATCAATGTATTTTAACTCAAAGAGAGTTAAAACAATGTTTTCTTTAGAGAAGTCTATATCAGAGTTGAAAAATGCAGAATAGTGATTTTTGGTTCTTCTGTAGAAATAAAGAAGAGCAAATTATATGCACAGTAGTAGTCTGAAGAGATGGCTCAGAGGTTAAGGGCACTGACTGCTTTTCCAAGGTACCCAGGATTGTTTCTCAGCACCACATAGTGGCTCACAACTGTTTGTTCCAGAGGATCCAGTGTCCTCTTCTGGCCTCCAGAGGCATTGTTTGCACATGGTTCACAAAATTCCATGCATACAAATACCCACAGAAAAAATAAAAAAAAATCTATGGTAAAACTTTAATGTAAAGTTGTGAGAAGGGCCTACAAAGAATGAATAGGAATCAGATGACAACACAGAAAATCAGTAAAATAGCAAGCTAGCTTCTGAAAATTTTAATAAAATTTAGTTTTTTAAGCTGCCTAACTGCTAACTAAAATAAAAAGAAATGAAGTATCGTTATCATGCATTGCTTAGACATCATCAGAAAAGTTTTTTTCTGTCATCTGGCCGTGGATCGAGATAGAGACAGAAACCCAAATCGGAGCACCTGACTGAGCTCTTAAGATCCAAATAAGGAGCAGAAGGAGGGAGAACATGAGCAAGGAAGTCAGGACCACGAGGGGTGCATCCACCCACTGTGACAG
>NC_022034.1:19618041-19635060 GCF_000317375.1 Microtus ochrogaster | reverse complement strand
AAAATAAAAAGAAGGGTGGACAGTGCCCCTTCCATGGGGGAATAATGAGATTTTAGCGGTTGGGTGGCTCAATTATCTTCAGTGTGAGGTAGAACACTACCGAACTTTCTGGAATCTTCCAGCTTCCTGGGATCCATCCTTTTTTAGTAACTCTATCTATTAACAGCTCCATAAGGTCTCAAAGAGTGCCCACTGATGCTGGCAGTTAAATATATTGGAGCAGCTTTGGAGGGGTTGCGAAAAAAAAAGCTTGCTCATCAGGTGTGTGGTGCACTAGGTGAAAAAGCCACAGGACCATTATCAGACCTGAGAGTTAGAGGGAGAGCAGAATGAATTATATGAGATGTACAGCAGGTGAACATGACAGGAGATGTAGTAGGAAGAAGTTGTTTCCTTTAAAACATGGAGAAAGACTTGTGAAGACAGACAGCATAACTGGATGTCAACCTGTAGAAGAATAAAAATAGATCCATATTTATCACCATGAACAAAACTCAAGTACAAATGGATTAAAGACCTCAATATTAATCTGACCACACTGAACTTGATAGAAGAGAAAGTTGGAATGAGTCTGCAACACATGGGCACAGGAGACCACTTCCTATGTAGAACCAAAGTAGCATAGACAGTAAGACCAACAAGGAATAAATGGGACCTGAAACTGAGAAGCTTCTGTTATGCAAAGGACACTGTCACTAAGAGAAAAAGGCATCCTACTGAATGGGAAACGATCTTCACCATTCCCTATCATACAAAGGTCTGATCACCAAATATATAAAGAAATCAAGAAACTAGACGTTAAAACTCAAATTAATCCAATTAAAAATGGGGTACTTAACTGAACAGAGAATTCTCAACAGAAGAAGTTCAAATGGCCAAATGACACTTAAGGTCATGCACAGCCTTTTTAGCAATCAGGGAAATGCAAATCAGAACAACTCTGCGATATCATCTTACACCTGTCAGAATGGCTAAAATCAACATCACCAATGATAGACTATGCTGAAGAGGATGTAAAGTAAGAGGAACACTCATCCATTGTTGGCGGGAATGCAAACTTGTGCAATCACTTTGGAAATCAGTGTGGCAGTTTCTCAGGAAATTGGGAGTCAACCTACCTCAGAACCCAGCAATTCCACTCTTGGGAATATACCCAAGAGATGCCCAATCATACTACAAAAGCATTTGTCCAATTATGTTCATTGTAGCACTATTTAATAGCCAGAACTGGGAAACAACCTAGGAGCCTGTCAATAAAGAATGGATAAAGAAAAAAAAAGTTTTTTTCTGCAACAAATCAGAACAAATATAGAAACCTATAGCCATACATTATACAGAAAAAGAGAAACTGTGGAACACTCAGCTATAAAAGAGACATCTCCATCAAACCCCTCCCTTCAGAGCTTAGGAAATCCCATAGGAGGAAAAGCAGAAAGAATTCAATAGCCATAAAGTATAGAGGACATCTAGAAAACAAGGCCCTCTAAATCAACATAAACAAAGCTTATATTAATTCACAGAGACTGAAACGTCATGAACAAGGTCTACATGAGTCTTTATACTCATAATTTGTACCTAATATTGCACTAAAAGTCCTAGACAGATCTATCAGATAAAAGATGTTAAAGGTCTCCATATTTGAAAGAAGTAAGTGAAGCTATGTTTTGTTTGAAGAAGACATGATCTTAAACCCTCAGAACTCTCAACATAGTCAACTGACTTTCAGGACATAAGATCAGCTGTATTTTCACACACTGGTTAATAAACAATTTGAAAATGGAGTTAAGGAAACAATTCCATTTTCCAAGGCATCCAAAATGAGTAAAATATATTGAAATAAATTTAATCAATGAAGTACAAAACCTTACATGTGGATACTTCAAAATGTTTTTAAGGAAATTATTTAATGAAAATTTAAAATATGTAAATAAATGGTTGACAACAGGTTCTTGACTTTGAAATATAAAGAAGCACCATTTCCAAAATTAACTTATCCCACATACCACATCAAGTTATCTACACATTCAAGTAAACCTTACCAAATTTCTAACTGCTTTTTTCATAAATATAGATAAGCTGATTCTAAAATTCCTGTGAATGCAAAAGATCACAAATTGCCAAAATAAAAACAAAAGAAAGAATTAAGTAAAAAATTTCACATTTCCCAAGCAAAAGTCTACAATAATGCAACAGTAATCAAGGAGTTTGGGGCTATGAGAAGGACAGAAATTAAAGGGATGAAAGGCAAAGATTACATCATATAATACAGTCTACTGATTTTGGATAATTAAACAGTAGAAAATTTTATCAAGTGTCCTGGATGACTAGCTGCAGAAAGGATGAAGTTAGTTCACTATATCAAATACAAAATGCAAGTCAAAACAGACTATACAGAAGAGTTCACAGTATACAACTGTCTTGGTTAGTGTTTCTATTGCTATTCTATCTATACATCATATCACAGTAACTCTCATAAAGGAAAACATTTAGTTGGGGTGGTTCAAAGGTTTAGTGTATCTTCTTCATGGAGGAAAACAAGTCAACAAGCAGTCAGGCATGGTGCTGGAGTTGAGAGTCCTTGTATCTTGATTCCAAGTGAGTAGGAAGTAAACTGAGACACTGGGTGTAGCTTAAGCATATATGAGACCTCAAAACCTGTGTCCATAGTGACACACTTCCTCCAACAAGGTCACATCCACTCCAACCAAGCCACATCTCCTAATAGTGCCAGTCCTTTTGGGGGCCATTTTTTTTCAAATCACCACATTCTACTCCTTGGCCCCCAAAAGCTTATAAAAAATATCTAATACAAAATGTATTTAGTCCAACTTCAAAAGTCCCCAAAGTCTGTCATAGTCTCAACAATGTTTAAAAACCCAAAGTTCAACAGCTTTTTTGAGATTCATCAATCTCTTAACTGTAGTTCCCTATAAAATTAAAATAAAAAAGCAGACCATATACTTCTAATATGCAATGGCACAATATGCATCATATATACATACATATCCAAAATGTAGGGAAGGGAGCCTAGTGAGGAAATACTGTACCAAAGCAAAACTGACCAGTTGATCAAACTTCTAAATTCTGCATCTCCATGTCTATTGTCAAAATGTCGTTCAGATATCCAACTCCTTTCAGCTTTGTCGACTGCAAAATACTTCTTTCTCTTATGTTGGTTCTACTCCCTGTTAACAGTTCACCTTGGCAGATATCCCACAGCTGTGGCATCTGCAACCACTTGGGGTCTCCAAGGCAATCCTGGAATAAGTTCAACAATTTCACACAATGGCCTCTCTAGGCATCCATCTGCAACACATTCCTGGCTTCAGAGGTTTTCCTTAGTTGGGGAGGGAGGTTATATAATACCTTTCTTCTATACTTGACACCAAAACCAGAACCAAGAGGCCAAAGGTCCTAGTTCTGCTACTTCCTGGAGCAGGAGCATGGTCTGCTCATTCAATTACATCTTCACCTGATTTCTGGTTTCCATAATTTCCTTCACTGCCTGTGCTTAGTTGCTCTGGAATGTGCTCTGTAGATCAGGCCAGCATCTGTCTTCCAAGTGCCAGGATTAAGTGCAAACATCACCACATCTGGCTCTACGGTTTTCTTTAATTCCTTTTCATAAATTGGAAACTTAGCTGTTTTGGGTCTTGTTCTGAAGTTACCACTCCCTCTCTTCTACTTCTTAATATGCTTGTCTTTTTGAACACAGGATTTAATTCTATTTCACCTCCTGATGAGCCTTTGCTTCTTAAATTGTTCTACGTCTTGTATTTTTTTTTTGCTCAGCTTATTCTTTTTCATTATAAATCTTCATTAGAGTTACCACACATAGCCAAATGATAGAATCTGTACTAGACTGTTTTGAGATTTCCTCTGCCAATGGAATTAATCTAAAACTCTTTAGGCTTAGACAGATTTCAGGCTTAGACAGACTCTTCAGACAATGGCAAAAAGTAGCCACATTCTTCCCCAAAATATCACAGGATGGTGTACCTAAGCCACATACTGAAAACTCCTGATCCAGGCACCTACAATTCAAATCACACTCAGCCTCACTGTCTTCCATGTTTTTACAAGGATTGCCCATTAAGCAGAATTTACAGAGTTCAAGTACTTTTTTAATCCATGGTCCTCAGGTCCATATTCCTTCAAACAAAAGCATGGTCAGACCTTTCATAGGAATACACCAGTTCGTGGTACCAACTTTGGTCTTAGTTAGGATTTCTATTTCTGTGCAGAGGTACCATGTCCACAGAAACTCTTATAATGAAAAACATTTAATTGAGGTGGTTGGTTCTTTTATAGTTCAGAGATTTAGTCCATTATTGTCAAGGTGAGATGCAAGGCAACATGCAGGCAGACGTGGTACTGAAGGTGAGAGTCCTTGCACCTTGATACAAAGACAACAGGAAGTGAACTGAGACATTGGGTGTGACTTAAGTATATATAGGACCTCAAAGTCCATCTCTACAGTGACACTTTCTCCAACAAGGCCATACTACTCCAACAAAGTCATACCTCCTAATTGAAACATTCCCTTAGGGGGCCATTTTCTTTCAAACCACCACAACAACTCAGATAACTTTGTTTCAGAAACCATAGATTATACTCACACCCACAGCTAAAATCAATTCCTGTCCCCAAAAAAATTAATACAGTAATATTTGAGTACCTCCTTGTGTTAGAAGCAATAGCTATCCTTTTGGATAGTCCTGTACTATATATGGAAAAAAGAAAATTATAATCCTTACTTTTGCTCATGCCAGAGACCTACTTCTTGTCCAGTGTCAAAAGCTAACAGGATAAGTAATGAATTCTAATTTTATTTAAAAGTCAATATTCTCTGAGTAGGAGTATTCTCAGACTAAAGGCAAACATATCCTCACAATTATCTTTGGTATTAAGAACTGAGTCTTTGGTAGATGATACACCTACTCTTTCATTTCTAGTACAAAGAAAATTTGGGTTTAAGTAGATGTAAAATGATTTGTCAAGGTCACCCATCAAGAATGGCATAAATATAAAAAAATTATAAATTTGTGTCCCTTGTTTGCATTTATGACTCTGTGTCACAAAATTATAAATATGAAAATTTTGTTACTATTAGTTTATACAAAGGACAGTTATGTAAGGAATTCGGCAAAGAAGCACCTAGAGAGTAATTAATATTTGTAAATATTTATAATCTAATGAAAAGGATACTAAATCTATACCTGATTTTTATTGTAAAGAACTGGCAAAAGATTACTGAACTAAATCAAGCAAGGCAGAGGGAAAACAATATAAATGTTTAGTAGAAATCAAAACAAATTTAAAAGGAATAGTGAAAACCCAATGAAATGAAGCATTATTTTTTAAAAGAGCTAAGTAAAATATCAATCTTAAGGAACACTAAGAAAAACAAGTAGAGCCGGGCGGTGGTGGCGCACGCCTTTAATCCCAGCACTAGGGAGGCAGAGGCAGGCGGATCTCTGTGAGTTCGAGGCCAGCCTGGATGGACTACAAGAGCTAGTTCCAGGACAGGAACCAAAAAGCTACAGAGAAACCCTGTCTCGAAAAATTAAAAAAAAAGAAAGAAAAACAAGTAGACTTAAATAACTAAAATAAGAAAGGAAAGCAGAAATATTACTAGCAGTTTTACTCAGTAAAAAAATTATACTACAGAACTATTGAGGAAAATCAAAAACCTAGAAGAAAATAACAAATTCTTTAAAACACACAACTTTCCTGATTTAAATCAAGAAATAGAAAATCTCAGAAAATAGATAAAATCTGCAGACACCACCAAAAAATGTCAAGCACCAGATGGCACCTGTGCATTACACAAGACATTTAAAGAACAATGAACCCTTCATAAAGGCTTCTAAACCTTTGAAATGAGGATTTTTAATAAGTAATTCTATGAATTTATTTTTAATAATGCTAATGCCAAATAATAACTCTAATGCCAAAATCAAATGAAGATACCACCAAAAAAGATTAGAGATACTATCTAATGACTGAGTATGTATGCAAAAATGCAACAAAATATTAGTCACTTGAATCAAACAGCATATCACCTGATTATTTACTATAATCAAGTAATAATTCTCTGAAATGCTAGGATGGCTTAATATCTCAAAGTTAATATATTCATCACAGTAAATAAAGGAAATAAAGAGTCACAGAAAATTCATTTGACAAAGTCATGAAACTATTCAAAAGTTAGAAAACTAGATTGGGTGCATTAGGAAGCAGTTTTTGAGCTGGCTCCATCTTCTTATTTTTTGTATTGCTCTATTTTATTTACATATGTACAATGCATACTAACCATTCTCTACCACCACTGCTCATTTATTCTGCTCCATCAAGTGTCTCGTGCATATGTAGGTCTATTTGTTTTGTTTTGTGACCCACTGACTTTAGCTAGGGTCATCTGTGTGATACTAGAGTTGGAGCTATTTAGTGGAGCTTTTGGATTTCAGCAGTGGTCACTCAACTAAAAAAAAAAAAGTTACACTCTCTCAAAATCAGCCAATAGGTTAATGATAAAGGGTAGAGGCCTGTGATCCCTATCCCTTCCATAGTTGGTTATTGATAGGATCACTCTTGTGTTTGTCCACTGCAGGCAACCATGATTATGAATTAATACTCCTATTGAGTCTAGAAAATAGCGTTTCATAGCCCCTCACAAAATCTTCTGGATCCTACATACTTCTGATCTCCTTTTATTGAATGTTCTCTGAGACCTGAGAGAGTTGTATAAATGTCTTGTTCAGGTTTAAACACGCAACCATCACTTATTCATCATCTTAGAGAGCCATGAGCACCTAAATTCACTGCTGTTAATTAAAAGGAAAGACTTCCATTACAAACTTGGAGCAACTTTTGTATATATGTAAAAGGCAGAATTTTAGGAGGTAGTTTGATGCTCTGTCAATTTAGTTTATCAATAGGAGTAAGTCTTCCACCTAGGCCTACAACCTCATCAGTCCTTGGTTGCTAGCCAGATTTACAGTACCAGATGTGGGTTCCCCCTCCCCAAAGGTGTGTGCCTCAAATCCAATAAGAGACAGATGATTATTATCTCAACATTCAAAGTGCTCTTGCATAGATAGGTTTATCTTTCCTAGCAAGTTGGCCTTCTGGTTCATAGGGTTCGCAGAAGGGCAAGGCCAATGATGCATTTTCTCCACCAGCAGCCCACTCATTACTTTTATAGTTTGAATTCTAGCCATTAGAAAGGAAGTTCCCAGGTACAGCCCATCCTGTTGTAACTAAGATGTATGGTATCTTTTAGAATGTGATCTTATCATCTATTTTTTTTTTTTTTGAATTTTTGAGACAGGGTTTCTCCACACCTTTTTTGGTTCCTGTCCTGGAACTAGCTCTTGTAGACAAGGCTGGCCTCGAACTCACAGATATCCGCCTACCTCTGCCTCCCAATGACTGACAAGAACTTGTTTGAGGTGCAACTTGGCCTTCTCTGACCCAATTCTGTGAAGGTATCTCATACCTTAAACTAGGAACTATTTAAGCAACCCATTGCTTTTAGAAACCGCAACATCTAGTCATGGAGGATAACTCTCTTATAGAGTCTTTTCTTTCATCTGGTGTAAAACTCAACACTGAATGCATCAAGAACCTCAAGATAAGATGTAGTATTATGAATTTGTTAGAGAAAAATATAGATTTTATTTCAAAATATAGGTATAAGTAATAATGTTTTTGAATAGGACTCTGGCTCGAGGAAAAATAATGGCAACAATTAAGAAATAGAATCTCACAAAATTAAATAATCTCTATACAACAAAACTAACAGTTGATTGAAGATGCAGCACATGGAGTGGAAGAAAATTATTGTGTCATCTATGTATTGACAGATAAGGTAGTGGAGTATACTGTGAACCAAGAAACTAAATAACAACTGTAGGCAGCCATAAAAGCCTCGAGAGAATGTGTAACAGACATTACAGAGAGAACAGACAAATTACTGAGTGAAAATGTACTGTTGACATGAATGCAACCATGTTAAGGCAAAGATCTCAGACCTATGGTAAATTAACAAAGCTTCTCCTGTATGGGTCAGGCTTGGAAGGGCAAAATCTTTTTCAGGTCAAAATACGAATAATTAGGAATTATTGACCAGTGTGTACAAAAAGTAACGACTACCGCTTCGTCTTCACAAATGTTTACATCCTGATACTAATTGCCAACCTAGACCAGCTAACTCTCCTCCCCTGTGTTGCACCTACTATTAAGACTGAGGTTCTAGGCTGTTGTGGCAGTTAGTGCCATTCCATCAGAGGTCACACATCCCGTCTAACTCCAGATTTTCTGTACATGTGTCTGTGTGTCTATTTTTTCTTCATTCCCTAGTTGCTCCTAGTCAGCTTTCAGGACTTAAGCCACATAGTTCACAGTAACCAAGAAAACAAACAACCCATTTACAAAATGGAACTAAACATACAGTTTTGAAAATAAATAATACAGTTGGCTTAAGAAATACTTTTAAGGGGCTGGAGAGATGGCTCAGTGGTTAAGAGCATTGCCTGCTCTTCCAAAGGTCCTGAGTTTAATTCCTGTCAACCACATGGTGGCTCACAACCATCTGTAATGAGGTCTGGTGCCCTCTTCTGGCCTGCAGACATACACACAGACAGAATATTGTATGCATAATAAATAAATAAATATTTTAAAAAAGAAATACTTTTAAAAGTGTGTAATCTTGTTGTGGAATAATCTTTTTGTACATTGCGAAGATGTGTGGTTCTAATCAGTTTAATAAAAAGTTGAATGGCCAATAGCTAGGCAGCATTTTCAGGCACACAGAATTTTGAGAACAATAGCTGCTTACTTGCCAGACAGAGGAAACATCATTTGAAGTTCAGAATAATGGTAATATGTAGACGGGCGCCAGGTGTAGGCATAAGTCGCAAAAAATGCCACACCAGTTTGGAATTATGATTAATATGGTGATATTTATTTAAAGGGGAAAAAACTTACAGATCACCGTCCCAGACAACAGCCTTCTGCACAACCAGGAAGGGAGTCTAGTCGCCAGCAGAGCAGGAAGTGAAGAGAGAGAGGAGAGGGAAGTGGCCGCTTTTTTAAAGGGCGAGAGACCACCCCCCAATGGGCTGGTATCTCAGCGGCTATAGGCTGGAGGAGCGGAAGGACCTCCTGCAACAGTAATAAAGCCATGAAATAAAAAGTAGATTGATAGAAATAGGTTAATTTAAGTTCTAAGAGCTAGTTTAAAACAAGCCAAAGCTATCGGTCAAGCTTTTATAATTAACAAGTAGTCTCCATATAGTTATTAGAGAGCTGGTCTATAAAGTCTTTTTAACTATTTAGCTTCCCTTTGTTCTGTAATGAACAGGATTCCTCCCTAGAAAATGATACTGCTCACAATGGGTCAGGTCTTTCAATAAGAATCAAATAATAATCAAAGCAATCTCCCAAACACATGCCCACAGACCAATCAACATGATAAAATCCATTAATTGAGAGTCTCTTCCCAAATGAGGTTCTCTTCTTAAAATCAATCTGAAACCAAGCAGCAAGCTTCAAGTGTTCTGGCCAATTTTCACAATAGTAGAAGTTGCTATCCAAGCCTCTGGAGGAAAAAAGACATTAATGGTTTTACCTATCATGTAGCCTGACACCTACAAAACTGACCTGTCATTCAAGATGTACCTAATGGTACAATAATGGCATGATTACAGTGGGGGTAACTGCTTCCTTTTTGAACCTGAAGTCAGCTTCACAGAAAGGAATTCATGCCTAGGGCTGTTAACTTTGTTAAAAGTCCCTGCTTCTCAAGGTTATAAGGCCTAGTATTGTTATTTTGCTAAATAATTATGTTGCTAAACTACCTTTTAAATATTATTTTTTTTCTAGCTCTTGTAGACCAGGCTGGTCTCAAACTCCCAGAGATCCGCCTGCCTCTGCCTCCCAAGTGCTGGGATTAAAGGCGTGAGCCACCACTGCCCGGCCTAAATATTATTTTTTATACTTAGATTGGTGTTTGACATTACTTTGGTCCAAGAAGTGTCTTCCTGAATTACGCAGTTGTTAATGGAGAGATTCACAATGCTAAAAATAAGTGAGTGTGAGTGCCCACCATGGAATGGGACATATGGATTTCCTCCTCACAAACCAGAGAGCACTGAGAAAAGAATTCTGAGACCTAGAGGATAGAGAGGAATGCTGGAAATACTCTCCTCTGATCCTAATAGAGCAGTGACACTTGTGGTCTCAAAACAGCTCTGGCTGTCTTCACAAGACCAGCACAAGATCAAGCCTGTTGAGATTTCAGCATAGATGGAGAAGAGGCTCATGAGTTTCTACCCATGCATCTGATAAGGCATTAATATTCCAAATCTATCAAGAACTCAAATAACTCAAAATAAAGAAACCATCCATCTTAAAAATGGAAAAGGGTTTTAATGGACTTTGCAAAATGGCTAACAGGTTTATAAAAACAATAGCAATATCTCTAAGTATGATGGAGTATAAATCTAAACAAGATAGAACCTCTCACTTTATGATTTTATAGTGCCTATGATAAATATATTTGAAGAGGATATAAAGAATGAAAAAGCTTCCTATATCCATAGTAAGAATGTAAAGTGGTTCAACCAGCAAGAAAAAAAATGTTAGAAGTAATCTTTAAAAAACTAAAACTAAAGAAACTATATAACATAAATTTCCATTCTTTTTTGGAGACATGCATATACTACAGAATTGGAGGCAGAGATTTCAATAAATATTGTTCATATATATATAGGCAATATTTATAGTACTCAAAGTGTAGAAAAACATTTATCCATTAGATGGATAAATGGGTAAATTAGTAGTAGCATAAACATTCAATGAAAATATCAGCCATATAAAAAATAAAATTTGAAACTTGTCAGAGTGTAAGAGGTCTTTGAAAAAAATGTCCTTAGTTAAATAATCTAAACACAAAAGGATAAATAATTTAAACAAAAAGGACTGATAATACTCAGAACCAAAATTAGGCAAATGTATAAACACAGAAAGTAAGACACAAGATATGGAATGGAATGATACTCTTAATGGTTGCAGAGATTTTTATAAAGATGAATGCTAATTTTGTGGCATCAATAGAGTTAATGACTATACCACACTTGAATTTATTTAGTGTTTTACACTTGAATTTATTTAGTGTTTTGTGATGTAAATTTAACAAATCTAATACTTTGACATTATAAAAGCATTAAGACAACAAACATAAGGCCCTAAAATACTGAAAAAAAAACCCATAGATAAAATTTTTCTAAGCCACTATATAAATAATTAATGACCTATACACAAACCAAATAAACAAATTATAAATTACTTAACATAGCTAATTAAAGACTAACTTTGAGTACAGAACTGATGTAATATTTCAAAATACCTAATCTATCAGTACAATAGGTTAAAAAGAAAAATTATACCATATTTTCTTCATCCAGTCATGTGCTGATAGATACTTAGTTTAATTTCTCTTCTTTGCCAGTATGAATAATTATAAAACTGGCAGGTATCTCCTTGTCAAACCAATTTCCTTCTTTCCATATTTTGGAATATATGTATTACATAATTGTTATGTTTCTACTTTGGAAGAGCCTCTCCACTGTTTAAAATAATAAATATCCTTATTTACATTTCTACCAACAATATATGTTCTTCTCCTCTTCATTTGCCAGAGTTTGTTAAAATTTTTTGCTGACAATATGCAGTGTAGTAGATGTGTTGCTTTGCCAATGTGGATTTGATTTTGCACAGCATTTCATTTCATATATTTGTTGGTAATTGCATATGTTTCTTAAAAACGTATTTGTCCAGATAATTTGCAAATTAAAATAATAAAATATTCAGATGGATTATGGAATGAATGTGTGCATACAGAAAGACTAAAGAAAAAACAAAAAATAGTTGAATCAGAAACATTATACAACCAATAACCTTATATATTGTTTAGTTAGAAAAGTAGTAGAGTCCCAGATCTGTTTCAGCTCTGCTTCTGACCAGAAGAGAACTTTAGATCAACCAATTAATTTTATCATCCCTTTTTGAGTTGATATAAATTTTTTAGGCTCCACCAGCTTTCAAATAAAATTATGATTAAGAGATAGAGGG
This sequence comes from Microtus ochrogaster, assembly GCF_000317375.1. NCBI lineage: Eukaryota > Metazoa > Chordata > Mammalia > Rodentia > Cricetidae > Microtus > Microtus ochrogaster. Next base: position 19,622,922 of record NC_022034.1, on the reverse strand, counting down.
CCAGGAAATAAGGTATTGTTGATTGGTTGTATTAAGTTACAGTGAGATAGAAGCAAGAAATTTTGGTATGGTGTTCCTTAACAACATAGATACAGATAATAGTAACACACGTGACATTTTGTAAAGCAAGAGGAAAGAATTTTAAAACTCTTCAGCAGAAATTATAAATGTTTTAGGAGATAAATGTCTAAATTTTGCAGTATGTTCATACATACACATCGAAGTATATTACACCCATTGATGATCATTTATGATTTCACATATCAGTTAAAATATGTTCTAAATGAAATATTTTGGAAAAAATCGGTTTATACTCATGGCATCCTCCTCTCTGATGTCATTACTTTGATGACATATGACATCATAATTTTGTGAGAAAAGAGTGTAGTATACAAAGACAGTCATAGAATCCAGAGATGACTCAGTTTCCATAAGTAGAAAGTCACTGAAACTTACAACTCTGATAAGGAATGTAGTGATAGAAACAAATACCACCAACTAGAGAATTATAGATATGACCCCTTTGCCCACATAATAGCTATGACTAAGGACTTGGCTTAGTCAGACTATTGAAAATTGAGTTTAAATGACAATTTTCCCTCTTTGTTCCCCTGTACTGACATCTCATTCAATTACACTTTTAATTTAATTGGTCCTGAGAAAGTTTTATGCCACAAAGTTAAAAATTTAGTAGAGGTAAAAAGTGGGATCCATTTTGGCCATTAACTACCCCCTAAAGGTTTCCAGTTGATGCTACCTCTTATTGAAGCTGGGATTAAGGTTGTATAAAATTCTTCTAAGAATAACTTCTAAGATTCTGATTTTCTCCATTTCTGAAGAAATGTGGTTAAGGTAACACTGACAATGACAGGGGAAATCATTTCTCCCTAATTGCTATCATTATAAGCTTTAAATGAGAAACATGAGTAAGACATCATGTTAAAAACAAGGTATTATAAGCTGTTACTTGAGGCTTTCAACCCCTGAGGGGTGCTTAGGCACAGAGTGAGTTTTCAGCAATCATTTAGACTAAAAAGTGCCAAAGCCATCACAAAAATCTGTATGCTAATGTAGAGCATGTTGAATAAATGTAAGAATATAGGTATGCTGTGGAATATTAGTTGAAGATGTGTTACATTTGCTTATGCTGTGGAATATTTGTTTAATGATGCAAAGATGTGCTGCATTCTTTTACAATGTATTTGTTTAATTCTGTGAAACTGTGTTACTTTGTGTGTCTAAAACACTTGATTGGTCTAATAAAGGCATGAAAGGCCAATAGCTAGGCAGAAGAAAGGGTAGCCATGGCTGGCTTGCAGAGAGAATAAATAGGAGGAGAAAGCTGGAAAGAAAAGATCAAAGAGTAAGAAGAAAGGAAAGGAGATAATCAAGGGTCAGGCACCCAGCTTACACAGCAAGCAACAGAGTAGGAAGTAAAGAAAGTTTTATAGAAAGGTAAAAGCCCAGGGTCAAAAGATAAACAGGATAATTTAAGTAAAAAAAAGCTGGCTAGAAAGAAGCCAAGCTAAGGCCAGACATTTATAAGAAAGAAAAAGTCTCCGTGCAATAATCTGGGAGCTGGGAGTTGGGCCCCCAAAAAAGTAAAGACCAAAACCAAAAAGTAAAACAAAACAAAACCCTACATTTGTGTTCTTTGCGTATCATTTGAAATTTTTGACAAAAGTTAAAGGAGAGAGATTGAGGAAACTAACTAGGCAAATTGGTTACTAAGAAGCAACTACAGTTATTAGACAGGATATGAAAAATTCAGATTTCTCTTACTTATTATGCCCAAGAGGCAACTTTAATTTCTATTTGAATTATGTAAATGAGGATTAAGAGAGCCAGTATACATAGGTAAAATGTTTCAAATACTCAATTTCATAAATAATGTGATCAAACTGGTAACAAACATCTCAAAATTCTTTACAAAGTTGGAAGAAACACATGGGCCAAGTCTGTATTGAATTTTTAGAAAGTATCCTAAATTATGTTTCTAAGACATTTTTCCTTTGTAATGCACAATAAAGCCTGTTGAGATGTAAATGAACATTCCTTAGGCCTCAGTGCTTTGTTATTCCTCCAGCTGCATAATCAGTCTCTCATTCTTCACATTGTGAAGTTTTACATGGGAACCAACCATGTATGCTAAAAGTACACATAGTAAAAGTAGATGGGTGATATTTTGCACATAGACTTTATACTATTTAGAGTTCTATATAGAATCCTAGCACAGAAATCAACAGTGATTCTAAACTAGCTTTGAAGCATCTGGGAACAGCTGATGTATCATTTTTGTTATTTCATCTTCACAATGAATCTGTAGAGATCATTCTATAAGTCATTTTGATTATTGAGAGCATATTTACACACTTGAAGACAACTAATTAATTAACAAACTCAGTTAAATTCTGGAAATGTCATATAAAACTTTTCTGTTTTGCTGTAAAGAGCATATGTCAGTTTTACTACGAATCTACTCTTACTTCTGGAATAATTCTAAGAAATTGCTGCCTAGGTAAGGGCATAGTTCTATTGAAGAGCACATGTCTAACATGTTAAACACACTGTGTTAACTTCTATAGTGATAAAGAAAGGGAAGAGTGAGATGGAGGGGGAAAGAGGGAGAGAAAGAAAAAGGAGGGATGAAGGAATATTGTGTAATGATTTTAAAACTAACTACATAGGGTATCGGGAACATGTCTACTACATACATATGCATTTAAGAAGTAGTGGTCTGTTACAAAAGTATTAATTAAAATATTAACAAGCGGCCACTCCACAAGCCCGGCCACCCATTTGACTATACAACATACAAATACCACTCCACCCCCCAAACTCATGGAACCCATCATTCTCCACCAACCCAACCATCCCTCCAAATGGTATGAGTGGCTCCAAGGCTCAGGCACCACCTGCATGAATTGGAGGAAGAGGTGAGTGACTGATATCCTGGCTAGACAGCCTGGATCTCTAGGCCTTAGGCCTTTATTTAGATCCTATGTCCCTATCCCTCTTATCCCATCCCTCGCACTCAGTCAGCAAGTAAGATTTCTGCAGGCAGACCCCTCCACTACCCCTGCCATGCACTGAACTCTGCAAACTACAGATTCCACTCACATACCCAAACTCCACAGAACCAATCCCCCATGCCTCCCCCTCCACGAACCACCTCTTTCAGCATCAGCAGCCCCTGAGGTACAGTTACCACTTGCACTGATTGGAGGAAGATGGGCAGACAGCAATGTAAGAATACATTCAACAACATAAAGAGCAATGTGACACCACCAGAACCTAGTGGTTCTATAAGAGGAAGACTTGAACATCCCAATACAGATGAAGGAGAAAAAAATTGCCTTAAGAATAATTTTATTAGTATGATAGAGGCCATTAAAGAAGAAATGAAAAAAAAAATTCCCTTAAAGAAACTAAGGAAAGACAAACAAAAAATTGGGAGAAATCAATAAATCCCTTAAAGAAAGCCAAGAAAGTCAAGAAAAAACAATCAAAGAGATGATAAAACAAAAGCTGTTCAAGACTTGAAAATTGAAATGAAGTCAATAAAGAAAACACAACCTGGTAAAATACTGGAAATGGAAAATCTGAATAAATGAACAGGAACTATAGACGCAAGCATAATCAACAGAATGCAAGAGATAGAAGAATGAATCTTAGGAGTTGAAGATACAATAGAGGAAATAGATTCATCATTGGTCAAAGAAAATGTTAAAACCAAGAAAGTCTTAGCACAAAACTGATGTGGGAGTGTCATATATTAATCTGTTGATTTCATTGGTTAAGCAATAAAGAAACTGCTTGGTCTCATAGGTTAAAACATAGGTGGGAGGAGTAAACAGAACAGAATGCTGGGAGTAAGAGGAAGTGAGCTCAGAGACGCCATGCTCCCGGCTCCTGGGCAGATGCTGGGATAGCTCTGCTCTCTGAGGCACACACAATGAAGCTCCGACCCAGGATGGATGTAGGCTAGAATTTTTTTGGTAAGACTGACGCTACACAGATTATTAGAGATGGGTTGATCGGGATATGAGATTTAGTATGTAAGAGCTAGAGTTAATGGGCCAAGCAGTATTTAAATGAATACAATTTGTGTGTTATTATTTCAGGGCATAAGCTAGCTAGGCGGCCGAGGTACTGTGGACGCAGCCCAGCTGCTCCTATTACTACACAAAACATTCAGGAAATATGGGACACCATGAAAAAGACCAAGCCTAAGAATGACAGGGATGCTGCCGTTTTGTCTTGTTGACAGTGTCCTTTGCCTTATAGAAGCTTCTCAGTTTCAGGAGGTCCCATTTATTAACTGTTTCTTTTAGTGTCTGTGCTACTGGTGTCATAGTTAGGAAGTAGTCTCCTGTGCCAAGGCATTCAAATGTACTTCCCACTTTCTCTTCTATGAGGTTCAGTGTGGCTGAATTTATGTTGAGGTCTTTGATCCATCTGGACTTGAGTTTTATGCATGGTGATAGATAGGGATGTATTTTCATTCTTCTACATGTTGATATCCAGTTATGCCAGCACCATTTGTTAAATATGCTTTCTTTTTTCCTTATTACATTTTTTGCTTCTTTTCCAAAAATCAGGTGTTCGTAGGTGTGTAGATTAATATCTGGGTCTTTGATTAAATTCTATTGGTTCTCCTGTCTGTTTTTTATGCCAATACCAGGCTGTTTCAGTACTGTATCTCTGTATTAGAGTTTGAAATCAGGGATTGTGATGCCTCCAGAAGTTCCTTTACTGTGTAGAATTTTTTGGGCTATCCTGGGTTTTTTGCCCTTCCATATGATGTTGAGTACTGTTCTTTTGAAGTTTATGAAGAATTTTCTGAAATTTTGATTGGCATTGCATTGAATCTGTAGATTG
>NC_022034.1:19611851-19612983 GCF_000317375.1 Microtus ochrogaster | reverse complement strand
GGGGATATACCAAAAATAGCATTGCTGAGTCTTGAGGAAGGTTGTTTCCTAATTATCTGAGAAATCATCATACTGATATCCAAAGGGGCTGTATCAGTTTGCATCCCCACCAACAATGTAGGAATGTTCCATTCACCCCAAATCCTCTACAGTATAAGTTGTCATCAGTGTTTTTGATCTTGCTCATTCTTACAGGTTTAAGATGGAATCTCAGAGTTGTTTTGATTTCCATTTCTCTGAAGGCTAAGAATGTTGAACCTTTTCTTAAGTGTCTTTCAGCCATTTTAGATTCCTCTATTGAGAGGTTTCTGTTTAAGTCTGTACCCCATTTTTTATTAGATTGGTTTTTTTTTTGATGACCAATTTTTTTAGTTCCCTGTGTATTTTGGAAATCAGCCCTCTGATGTGGGGCTGGTGAAGATCTTTTCACATTCTGTAGGCCATCATCAAAATAAATGGACAGAAACTCAAAGTGATTCCACTGAAATCAGAAACAAGATAAGATTGTCCACTCCCTCCATATCTATGCAATATAGTTCGTGAGGTACTAGCTAGAGCAATAAGATATCAAAAGGAACTCAAGGGGATACAACTTGGAAAAGAAGAAGTCAAACTCTCACTATATGCTGATCATATATGATAGTTTACACAGGCAACCCCAAAAACTCATTCAAGGAGCTTCTAAAACTCATAAACACTTTCAGTAATGTAGCAGGATACAAGATTAACTAAAAACAATCAGTAGCCTTTCTTTTTCCTTTTTTTTTTTTTTTTTTTTGGTTTTTCGAGACAGGGTTTCTCTGTGGCTTTGGAGACCAAAGCTTCTGGAACTAGCTCTGTAGAGCGGGCTTATATGATAAATGGGCTTAGAAATAAATTAAAAAAATCACACACATCAAAGACCTATAACACCTGAGAAAATACAAGCAAATAAAAAAATCTAACAACAAAAAATAAATAAATAAATAAAACCCCTGAGCCAGATGGTTGCAGTGTAAAATTCTAACAGAATTTTAAAGAAGAAATAATACCAATACTCCTCAAATTGATCCACACAATAAAAAGAGAGGGAACTTCACTAAACATTTTTTTTTTCTGAGGCTACAGTTACCACACAAAGATGCAACAATGA
>NC_022034.1:19610051-19610933 GCF_000317375.1 Microtus ochrogaster | reverse complement strand
AACCCTTCACAGACCTTGAAATAATGATACTGAACTTCATATGGAGAAACAAAAAACCCAGGTTAGCTAATATAATAATATACAATAAAGGAACTTCCAGAGGCATCACCCACCAACTCTGATTTCAAGCTTTATTATAGATTTATAGTAATTAAAAAAGCTTGATCTTGTAACAAAAATAGATACATGAATCAATGGAATTGAACTGAAGACCACAACATTAATCCACATGCCTATGAACACCTGATTTTTGTCAAAGAAGCCAAATTTGTGTAATGGGAAAAAAATCATCTCCAATAAATGGTACTGGCGTAACTGGATATCAACAGAAGAATGCAAATAGATCCATATCTATTTGCACAAAATTCAAATTCAAATGAATAGAAGGCCAAAATCCAGTTACATTGAACCTGATAGAAGAGAAAGTGGGAAATAGCCTTGAATGTATTGGCACGGGAGAACACTTACACGAGTAGTACAGACAGGGAAAACAATAATTACTAAATGGAACTTTCTGAAACTGAGAAGCTTCTGTAAGGTAAAGGATACTGTCAATAAAACAAAACAACAACCGACAAAATGGGAAAAGATCTTTACCAACCCCACAACAGAGGACTAATCTCCAAAATGTATAAAGAAATCAAGAAACTATACTTCAAAGTATCAAATAATCCAATTATAAAATGGGATACAGATCCAAACAGAGAATTCTCAAACAGAAGAATCTCAAATAGCTGAAAGACGAAGACATTTAAGGAATTGTTTAACATTCTTAGTTATCAGGGAAATGTATTTCAAAATGGCATTGAGATATCATCTTACACCTATCAGAATGGCTAAGATCAAAAACACTGACGACAGCCAAGTTGGAGAAGCTGTGCA
>NC_022034.1:19596806-19608834 GCF_000317375.1 Microtus ochrogaster | reverse complement strand
TAATAATAAAATAAAATATTAGCAAACCAGATCCCAGAGTAGGAGATCATTTTGTGACCAAGAATATTCTTCAAGGGAGCATGGATGTTTCACATATATAAATACATAAATGCAATATACCACATCAACATAATGAAGTAAAATTTACAAATAATTTCATTAAATTCATTAAATATAAAAACAACATTTAGTAAAATTAAACATTTGTCTTGATAAAAATTATAAATTTAGCACAAAGAAAATGTACTTCACCACTATAAAGACTACATATAATAAAGAAATGTTCAACATCACACTGGGAGCATTCTATTTAATACCTAGAAAAAGACAAGGATTTGTCACATTTATTCAACTTATTACTTGGGGTTAGCATGATGGCTCAGTAAGTGAAAGCACTTTAACTAACCCTGACAACTTCTGTTAGATCCCAGGTGCCCCTTCCCATTTGTCCTTTGTCTCCCAAATGGATCCTGTGACACACATGTTTCTACACATATAAATATGAGCACACAATCACAATCTTAATTACACAAACAATCAATGAACTAATAACATGTAATCATATATAATCCATGTCACTGGAAATCCTAGCCAGAATAAATTCAGCAATAGAAAGAGAGGATTCAAACCACAAAACTAAAAGCCAAATTGTTGCTGTTTGTCAGGGACAGGATATTATTACCTATAGAAAACACTGTAGGTAATAGTGTTTGAATGACTCTACCTCAAGGTTTTACAATTAATAAATAAATTTAACAAAGTTCTAGGACATATACTAAAATCGGTAGCATTATTGAATGTCAAAAGCACACATAAACTTGCACATGCAGATACACCATATAATTAAAAACAAAGTCTTATAATTTAAAATGATGAATGAAATTAGCATTACAGCAAAATGAAAAGCTTCTGCACACTTGAGATCAGTTCTTTTACTGGTTACATAATGCAGGGTGATCAGAACTGAAACCATATAGACACAAATAACAATGGACTCAGTAGGCTATATTTATATATTTTTGCACATATATGTGTGTAAAAAATTTTGTTTCAAAGAGTACAATGATTTGAGAGTAGGGGAATGGAAAGGGTTTAAAGGAAGGGGAAAAAAGGACTGGGGAAGGAAAGGAAAAGAACGAACTAAGGCAATTATATATTAATTAAAATGTTAAAACCTATCTTATAAAAAGACATCTGAAGATTGAAGCAAAACACTGAGTGAAAATATTTGCAAGCTATAAGTATGGTACAGGTTGCTACCAAGATTTTAAGAGGAACTGCAAATATCCAACAGCAAGACACAAATAGCCAAACCAAAAAGAGCAATAAGAACAGCTGGTATGAAGAAAGAAAAAAGCAACTCAATATCACTAACATTAAACAAGTGCACTTGGACAGTGCCACCTCCTTGCCATTAGAAAGGCTATTTCCAAAACCATAGATGATAGCAGGTGTCAGGGAGAATTAATGGGATGGGAATCTGGCACACCATTGGTAAGAATAGAAATTAGTATACCTTTCACCACCAGCTATGTAAAATAATCTGGGGAATCCCATTACTATGTACACATGCAAAAAAAAAAAAAACTACAGTGTTGCAAAGAGACCATCTGTACTGCTTTGTTCATCAAAAAGCTACTCATAATAACATTACATGAATGCATGAATAAATTAGTGAATAAATAAGTAAAAGGAAACAAGAGAAGGTACCATATTGATAAAGAAGAAAACTTGATATGCATATTCACTTAAACAGTGTTCAGACACAAAGGAATGATATTCTGCTATTTGAGACACCATGGGTGACCATTATGCTCCGTGAATTACCGGAAACATGGAAACAAGTAGTAAATTATCTCACTTTCTGCAAACAAACTAAGCTGATCTCAGAGCAGAGAAAGAAGCAGCTTTTAAGATACATATCTGTCAAAAAAATAATAGACTGTTTTTAGATGTCAAAAATCATTATTTTGAGAATTCATTGCTGAGTAGTGATTTATGTCATTTCTGCCTCTCTTTCTCCTTTCTGACTCCTCCTATGCCCTCCTTTCTTTCTCCATAGTCAAATGGTTTAACTTTCTACGCCCTCTGCTCTCTCTTTAGAGTACAATCATTATGCAGCCCACATAGGCTTAATTCTTCATTCTCATAAACAGAAACAACAATATAATTTGTGGAGTCTAATACAAATGAAATTAGAAAAAAAAACTTGTCTGAAATTTCTTGTGTAGTGAGTGACTCGTGAGCTTCAAACCACAGGCATAGCCATTCTCACAATAGGTGCTAGTGCAAATACACAGGTTGTATGCCCAGAAAGTCAACTTAGCTTCCAAGTGCAGAGTGCAGAAGCCCAACATGGTCTTAGTTTTAAGACAAAACAAGCCTCATTCTAGCACAGACAAAAAAAACAAACAAACAAACAACAACAACAACAACAACAACAAAAAAACAAAGAATACCCTGCCTCTTTTGAGCTTCACAGATGAATGATTGGGGGTCCTAATAGACATTTCTGGTGTTCAGTGTACTGGTTCCTGCTGAAACATTGTGGCCCACAGACTGTCCTGAAGTTTTCAGAAGGTGTTTTCCTGGCTGAGGCCTCAATCTCTCTGCAACTTTGCATCAGAAACCTTGATCTGCAGCAGTCAAGGCTTGTTGGTCTGAACTGCAAATTATTTTCTTCTTCCAGGTAGTTTCTTAGTTTTTATCTTCTATATATTTCTCTATTTAAAAGGACATTTACTGGTGACTGAAATATTTTATGATATGATAGAATAAATGTTTGAACTTAAAAATAACAGCAAAATGTGAAATTACTCTCTAATATTTTTTAAGTGTACATATTTAGGGCATGTGCGTGAAAAGGTGTATGAGTGCCTACCATGGAGCACGGGTGGAAACCAGAAGACAACACACAAAAGCAAGTTCTCTCCTTGCACCATGTGGGTGTTGGAGATCAAGCTCATGTCATCAGGTTTTGTATGGGTCCTGGGAAAGTCTTTTTGACAATTGTGTCTTAAATGCTCTTCCTTCCTCTGCTCTTTGAGTTTGATTACAGGGATGAGATAATGGACTACCTGTCTTGATGTGTCTGCTAACTCACAGAGCATAATGGTCACCCATGGTGTCTCAAATAGCAGAATTCCATCCTTTTGTGTCTGAGCAGTGTCCCATTGAACATGCGCATCATGTTTCCTCACTTGCTTCTGTTGCAGGTTATCATGGGTGGTTTTATAACGAGTAAAGAAGTGCAGTTAGTCTTTTTGCCTTACTGATTTCAGTTCCTTTGAATATGTACCTTTTTGTGGGTTAATTTAAAAATGTTTAAATTTTTCTCTTTTAAACAGTGGAGTCTTAGCATTTAGCCTTCTCTGGACTGCAAACTCACAGTAATCGGCCTCTCTCTGCCTCCTGAGTGATGGATTAGAGACACACGACCATACACCACAGAACTCACAGTAATCTGCCTGTCTCTGCCTCCTGAGTGTTGAGATCAAAGATGTACTACCATACACGACATTGAACTTTTATACTTTTTTTGTTTATGTAATTATTTCGTTAGTTAGTTTTGAGGCAGGATCTTGCTATGTTTCCCAATTTGGCTGCAAATTTGAAATTCTTCTTCTCATGCCTCCTTATTGCGAGTGTCACGGTTGTGTGATGCCATCCACTTTGTGGGGGGGGACTGAAGTAAAACCTCATTATCAATACTTAATTTTTCTCTCTTTGGCTTCACAATTTAATAAAAATTGCTATCAGATTAAAAATTTTAGAACACAAAATTATCCAGGCAAAGTGGCTGAAAAAAAAATCTTTGTAGAACTGTATATTTTAAAGCCAAGTAATAATTGAATCCCTGCAGACTAAACAATATCACTTAGCAGCCTGCACAATGTGAAAGACTAAAAGCTTTTAATTAGACTTTTACTCAATAGGGGAGGAAAAATAATTTAAAAGATGGAGGGCTAATGCTGAATTGTTAGTTTTAACTTTGAACACAATGAAGGAACAATTTGACTAAATTAGTTTGGCTGTGTATTCATTAGCCTTTAATAGAAACGTGAATGCAAACTGACTCCAGGTTATTGTAGTAAGAGCCAGCTTCTTAATTAGTGATTGGCAAAATGTTTATCTGGTTTGTTGTTGGAATGTTGAACCATTTACACAACAGGACTGTTGTAACCCTTTATGTAATCTTAATTGAATCTTTCAGGAGAACAAGATTTTATGTACATAAAATCAAAAAGTATAGTAATAAAATTAGCAATTTATGTGTAACCTGGTACTGAGAAGCAGAAAGTTATGCTACATGGCTCTGTGACATGGATAAATGATTAACAATCAGTGAAGAAACTAGGAGTGTTCAGTTGCTATTAGACCCCCTGATCATTAATCTCAGAAGCTCAAAAATGTGGAATTTTCTGTCACTGTAGCAGAATGTTATTTGGGTTGTGAATTTTGTTTCAACGGTTAGAATATTAGATATTTGTACTCTGAATTTAAAAGTAATGATGTTCTGAGTAACTTAAAGGAACCTTTCATTTACTTGGAAATTGAGATGGATACAATTTGCAGATGGTAAATAGGCTTATTAACCTCTCTGAACCTGTTTTATTTTCATATTTAATCTACAAAATGAGCTTTGCACAGTCATTGTCTCAAGAAAAACCTTGCCACAGGTACACAGAGCATGGTGATGGCCATTGTTGTTGTTGTCATCATTGTCTTTTTGCTTCCGGACTGAGGTGCAATTAAGTAATGCCACCATGACTCCTCCACCATGATGGATCCTATTCTTTAAACTATTTTTATTTATTTATTTATTTATTTATTTATTTATTTATTTATTTATTTATTTTTGATTTTTCGAGACAGGGTTTCTCCTTAGCTTTTTTGGTTCCTGTCCTGGAACTAGCTCTTGTAGACCAGGCTGGCCTCGAGCTCACAGAGATCCACCTGCCTGTACCTCCCGAGTGCTGGGATTAAAGGCATGAGCCACCACCGCCTGTCTCTCCTATTCCTTTAACTATAGTCCCAAATAAATGCTTCCTTCCCTAAATTTATTCTTGTCAAGTATTTGGGTTACACCAGTAAGAAAAGTAACAAACAAGGTGTCGTTCTGCACTCTTTTCTTCCTGTAAGTTTCTAACTCTGTAAAAATAATAAAATCCCATTCATCAGGGCAATTTTACCTGTATCATATTGTAAATTCTTTATTTTGAACTGGTGTTGTTATATAGTTATTCATTACTATTAAATATTTACTGTATTTGTCGTAATAAGTGTTTTGTTCTACATTCAGTCTTACTAAACAACAAACTAGCACTTATTATTTGAAATACTCTAGAACCTTTCAGGTACACAGTCTATATGTGTGGTACTCTGGAACCCTGTAGGCACACACACACACACACACGTGCTGTGTGTGTGGTATTCTGAAACTCTGTAGGCACACACACATTGTGTGTGTTGTACTTTGGAGCCCTTTTGGAAACACACTCTATGTGTGATACTTCTGGACTAAGGAAACATGATTACAATTAAACTGTAAGTGTGAGACTGAACTGGCAAGCTATTTGAAAGAAGTTAAATTAAGTGAAAAAAAAAATCAGAGCAGCATATCAGTATCTTAGTTCACAGTCATGTCAAGGGAAATAACATGTCCAAATGCTTAACAGTAAGGTATATACATTATTTTAGGAATGAATAATATCCAAAGAACAACAAAAATTTTTTACAAAATAAAATAAGTGGTAAAATTTACCAACTTACTTTACATTAACATTTTATTTAGGCTGGGCCAATCACTTGCGAGGCAAAGGCAGGTGGATTTCTGTGAGTTCATGGTCGGTCTGATCTCTACACAGCAAATCCAAAAATAGACTGAACTACATAGACAGACCCTGCCTTTAAAAAAAAAGAAAGGAATAGAAACAGACAAATAAATAAATAAATAACATTTCTTTAAGATAAGGACAAATATTATAAGCATCTCTTATATGTTTAAAACATTGTGGAAAAATACATCCTAACCAAATCTAACAATATCTAAAAGTGGTTTTGCACCATTAAAAATGCAAAAATATTTTAAGGAAAGTGAGGTGGCTTCAAAATTTAAAACTCATTCAATTTACTGAAACATGAAAACCAAATCACAGTTGTGAGAAAGCCTTTAACAGAATTTGATATCTGTTAGGAATAAATATGAGCTTCTTCAATCTAATAAGTGATACATACCAATAGAGTTAAAATAAAACTCAGTAGCTAAAGATTAAATCATTTTTCCCTAAAACCAGATACCCAAGGAAAATTATGCATAGAGTGTCTATTATACATTATGATGGAGACCAGACCGTGAGCCAAAAAAAAAAAAGAAAGAAAAAGAAAAGAAAAGAAAAAAAAAAGCAAAAGGCAGGGATAGAAAATGAAGATTAAAAAAACAAAGCATGTTTTACTGTATGTCATAATGAGAAGCAATATCTGTCTGAAATGGTGAATACAATTACAAGAAGGAGGACTAACATGGCTATGTAGCTGGGCAAAACAGCTAGTTTTCTCCCTGATTGCCTAAGAGCCTTGCTATACATACCTTTGAACCTCTTGCAAAGACAAAGTATGTGCTGCCTGACAGATGCCACCACTGCTAGCCCTGCTGCTACAAATACCACAGCCACATGACCTACCCATAGGAACAGCACCAGAAGATTCATAGAGAAACAATTCAGGCTGTGGAAAGAAAACACAGAGAGTGGACTTGAGCAAAGTGGGAATGAGAGTGCATAGCAGAAGCGTAACAATGAAGCTTAACATAAGCCAGGCAGCAGATAAAACACTTTCTCCCTACCCAGATGAGGCTGGGGTTGAGAGAACCTACAGAGTCCAGCAGAGTGCTCTGTGAAGGTCCTCAGGTGGAAGACTCTACCACAGCCTTCAGAATCTTGGTTCATGGAAAACCCTGCCTGTGGCAAGTTCACTAAGTAATTCATTAGGGACAGGACTACATCTTCCTGGGAGTGGGGACATGGGATACACGCTAACGAATTGTGACAGAAAGTAGTCTATGCTCATATAACGCCTTCTCACTTGAAAAGATACACTGACTTACCATGGGTGAGTCACTGAGACCAGCATCACCCCTCACCCAACCTGTGGAAACTAATAAAAAAGAAAATGTTAAGTGAGCGAATAAATTACTGCCTTATCCCAGGGAGTAGAAATACTAAGGGCAAAATGACTATTTCATGCTTTTGGCTGTTTTGATTTTTAACTTATTAATTATTTAGCTTTTCTACATTTTCATTATTGTTTAAAAGTCTACAACTTAATTGTTAGGATGCTGTATTTAAACTTTTTATCATCAGTAAAGACTTAAAGAAACGATTCTGTTTCTTTCCTATACTAATAAAACAATCTTTTTGTATTTCTTTATCTACAATTGTCCTGTTACTAGATCTCACATCTCCAACCCATATAAATTTCTTCTCACATACATTTTAACCCCTCCTTCCTCATTTCCCCATTCTCTCTCATTTCATTGTTTAAATACTGATAAAGTTAGCTATAAAAAATTTCTACAAACCATATTTTCCCCAACTAGTATTTTATATCAATGTCTCAGAACCTTATCAAGCACGCAATGAAGTTAAAATATTTTTCTACTACAAATCACTGCCAGGACATTTGATAAACCATCAGAAGGAACTGAAGACATCTTTCCTCTAAAAAGCAGTAAAAAATTATACTTACTAGTGAAGACAGGAGTCCAGGAGAGCTCACATAAAACTAAACACACAAATCATAAGACAAGGAAAAAGAAATAAAATTAAAATTGGAAAACACATACATCACAGAAAATGAACAACCAACAAAAAATTCACAAAGACAATAACCCAAAGTGACACATTCAAAACCTAACAGCTTCCACCAAACAAACAAAAAAAATTGCACCAAAAACTAAAATTGCTGCAATGTAAGAGAATGCATTCACAGTCTTACTTTTACAAAGGGTCAGTGACCATTTAGAGAAGTCAAATTAGCAGATGAACAAAGTAAGATCAATTTAAGACAAAAAATAAGGAATTTTCCAAAGAGAACAATACAGTCAGTAACTTGGGGGACAAATAAAAACTCAAAGAAAAAAAATTTGGCAGGAAATTGAAATATCAGAAAAAGAAACAAATTCTGAAATTGAAGAAATAAAAAGAACTCCCCCCTCAAAAAAGCATAAAGTGTTATCCATACAGAAGAACCAGTGTTAAAAGTGGAAGAAAAAGTCAAGATAACACAATAACACACTTAAACAGTACACTGAATTTTTTATGGGCTCTGTTTCACCACCTACCCTGAGATCTAGCCTCAGTTTTCTCCAATGGTGAACTATAACCTGCAAGCTTACACACACCCTTTCTTCAGCAAGCTGGTTTGGGACAGTGCTTTATCATAGTAACAGAAAAGCAAACTAATACAGACATTGTTACCAGAGAGTGACATTTTGCTGTGACAGGCTTTGCCATGCTATTGAGATGATTGTGGGGGCATTTGTAACTTTGCCTGGAAAAACAATAGTGTACTCAGAGCTTTATGTGAGATTGTATGGGGGGCCTGGAAAATAATAATGCTGAGAAATTTCATAGGTGACCACTTGGGTTTGGATGATAAATAAGGGAGCTCATCCCTGAGAAAGACTGTTTTTTTTTCTGCATGTACATAATAGAAACACTATACATACTGAACAGATAATATTTATGTATTTATACAAATCTGTCACAGCAAAATCCCACTCTCTCATACAAGGTTTTATATTAATTTGCAGTAACTGAGACAGGGCTCATGAAAAATGCTACACTTACTGTCTTATTAGACCTGGATTGCTGAACTTTATTTATTATATATACATCCCAGGCACATCTACCCATGGATGGTACCACCTACAATGGACTGGGCCTTCCCACATCAATCAGAGGTCAAGAATATTCCTAACAGTTATGTCCCTAGGCCAATATTATGGAAACAATTCTTTAATGAGATTCCCTTTAACCAAATATGCATAGTTCTTGTCAAGCTGATAAAAACAAAGTATAATACTACTACTCTCAATTTTAGGTAAGTCTTGAAAACTGGAAAAACCTCAAATAAACTTGCAGAATTAAATTACACAATAGGTACACTGGAATTAAAAGATGTCTTCAGAATAATCTATACCATAGATGTGAACACAAATACTTTTCAGTGCTCATGGAACCATCTCTAAAATTGATTATATCATAGGTCCCAAAGCAAACCTTACCAAATACAAAGTGACTTCAATAATGTCTTTACCTTATCAGGTCAGAGTGAAATGACTAAAAATTAATGTCAAGAAAAATCTCAGAAACCACATAAATATTTAGAGGCTAAATAACAAATATTTGGATGAATAGTGAGTAACTGAAGAAACCAGGGAGAAATATAAAATTCCTATAATCAAATGAAAATGATAACACAACCTACTTGGGACACAGCCAAGGACATTCTAAAAGGAAGGTTTATGTGTGTGTGTGTGTGTGTGTGTGTGTGTGTGTGTGTATGTGTGTGTGTGTGTGTGTGTGTTTACATTAAAACATCAAATGATGTATTTCAAGATTTTACAAAACAATGTTTTAGAAGCCAAACACAAAGCCCACAAACAGAAAGAAATAATAAAGATTTGAACAAAAATTAGCTAAACGGAAGCTAAGAAAATATATAGACTCAATTAAAAATCTATTGCCTCTTTAAAACAATTAATAAACTCTACAAACCCCTAGGTATATTAGTCAAAAGAGAGGAAAATAAACACACAGAAAGACAAGACTAAATTAATAAAATTAAAAAGAAAGGAGAGTTATAAAGCAAAAACCTATGAAATCTGATGATCATCCAGCAATGCTTGAAAACTTACATGCAGGCAGCTACAAAACTGTAAAGTAACGGGTAAATTCCAAAAGGTATAGAGCCACCAAAATTAAATCCAGACGCTATCAATAATTTAAACAGACCTACAGAAAGCAGTGAAGTTGAAGAAGTAATTAAAATCTCCCTACAAATGCCAAGGGCTGTTTATATACACCGCTGAATTTTATTGAACTTTTAAGAAAAATCTAGAACTAGTATTTCTAAAACTGCTCCACCAAATATAAAACCAAAAAACACAGACAACTCATTCACTGAATCCATTATTACTTTGATACCAAAAGTGGATGACTTTGCAGCAGCAGAAAGAAAGCTACAGACAAATTTCTTAGAGAAACACACACACAAAATGACTCCCCTGTATACATGCAAATGAAGCTCATGAACATATTGAGAGAATGTGTTTTAGTAAAGTTGGTTTTATCCTAACGATGCAAGGTTGGTTCAACATGTAAATATCAAAAAAAAAAAGACAACCTATGAGTAGATTTAATAACAAAAATCACATGATCTCTCAGTAGATGAAGAAAAGGCATTTGACAAAGTTCAAAACACCTTCATCATAAAAGTTCTGAGGAAATAAAGAACTGGAAGAACATCAATGTGGTTTGAGTGTAAACGGCCTTCATAAACTCACGGAAATGTTTTTGGAAGGATTAGGTGTGGTCTTGGGAGGTGTGGTCTTGGGAGGTGTGGTCTTGGGAGGTGTGGTCTTGGGAGGTGTGGTCTTGGGAGGTGTGTCTTCGGGTGTGGATTTTGAGGTTTCAGAAGCCCCTGCCATTCCTGGTCCACTCTTTCTCTCTGTCCTCTACTTCCGGATAAGGAAATAAGTTCTCAGCTATTGCTCCTGTGTCATATCTGCTTGCCTATTCCCATGTTTCCCACCATGATGCTCTTAGATTCAACTTTTGAAATGGTAGGCCTCCAATAAACCCATTCTTCTGTAAGTTTACTTGGTCATTCTATGCTGTTTCATCACAGCATAAAAATGTAACTAAGTCAATACATTAACATAATATAGGAAGTTTATTACAAACCTATAGCCACGATTATACTAAATAGGGAAAAAATGAAGAATAGTTTCTTTAGACAATAGAATGGGACAAAGTTTCCCATTCCCTTCACAATCAATATAGTGTTCAGACTCGTAAAAAGACCAGTAAAACAAGAGAAAGAAACAAAAGGGATACAGACAAAAAAGAAAAAAGTCAAATTATTCCTGTTGGCAGATAGCATAATTCCATACTTAAAAATCTCTACACCCTCCCCAAAAAACATTTTATATCTGCTAAACACTTTCAATAAACTTGCTTGAGTAAAAAAGAGTTCCCTAATTACTGAAAATAATTGCCTAAAAGTATTTCTCCAGGGTCAGAAAACAAAATAGTGAGGCTGTAGTCAAGGTCACCAGACTCGTCTATATTGGCAATATCATCGAAATGCTGCCAGTTTTGAAGGCAAGGAGGGTGCAAGACTGAGGACCGGAACGGAAAGCAATTGAGGCAAGGCGATATGTGGGAGTGACAGAGTCCCTGCAGTAAGGCCACGAGGGCTATTGTGTGAAGCTGAAGTTTCATCTTCAGTAGATGCCCCAAACTGTTGGAGATGCCCACCGTGGGACATTTGATAAGGATAACTGGGCAGTGAGGTAGAGCTGGCCCAGGATAGAATCTCTGTATGCTATAGGTAACAGAGGTTGAGATGTGAGGCTTCCAATCTCATTACAGTCTGGCCAATTACTTTATCTTACTGCTTCAAAGGTCCCACATGATCACAGGGCCTCCATGTACAAATATGCACATGTGGAGATATGTATATAAATATATAATACACACATATTGGGATTCCATGTACAAATGTATATACACATGTACAGACACATACATAAGCATATAACACATACACTCACATCTAGAATGGTATGACCTCCAACAATTCCCTTATTGTTTATGATTGTTTTAGCTATTCTGAGCTTTTTTTTTTTTAATTTGAGGCTGAAAATTGCCTTTTCAAGATCAGTGAAGAATTGTGTTGGAATTATGATGGGGATTGCACTAAATTTGTAGATTGCTTTTGGTAGGATGACCATTTTTACTAT
>NC_022034.1:19573840-19595500 GCF_000317375.1 Microtus ochrogaster | reverse complement strand
TCCTTCTTAAAAGACTTGAAATTTCACCATACAAATCTTTCACTTGCTTGGTTAGATTTACCCCAAAATATTTTGTATTATGCTATGCTATTATCAAAGATGCTACACCTGCCACTTCTCAAATAATCACTCTGAGACTTAATTGAATTATAAACCGTATGGCCTATTGCTCAGCTTTATTACTAACTATCTCTTCTAACTTAAATTAACCCCTAATTCTTATCTATGTTTGACCACATTTCTTGGTACCTTTTCTCAGTAAGACATTCTCATCTTGCTTCCTTTGTTTCAGATTTATGACTATGCCTCTGCCTTTTCTCTTCCCAGAATTCTCCTAGTCTGGTCACCCTGCCTATACTTCTTGCATGTCTACTGATCAACCAGCATTTTAAACTAATACAAGTGATGTCTTTATAGTGCACAAGAGCATTATCCCAGAGAAATGCTGTTTTCCCGATTTTTTCCTTAGTCCATTTGTCATTTGTATATGGGGGGGGGGCTACTGACTTTGGTGAGTTAATATTGTATTCACATACTTTACTGAAAGTATTAATAAACTGTAGGAGTTCTATGGTGGAATTATTAGGGTCATTTATGTATATTATCGTATCTTCAAATAAAGATACTATGGCTCCTTTCTTTCCAACTTGTGTCTCCTTGATCTCATTTAGTTTTCTTTTTGCTCTAGCTAAGATCTCAGATCCTATATTGAATAGGAATGGAGAGCGGACAGCTTTTTTTCTTCTAGATTTTAGTGAAATTTCTTTGAGTTTATGACCATTTAAATTGATGTTAGCTATGGGCTTGCTGTAAACTGCTTTAATTATGTTTATATAATTTCTCTGTATCCATAAAATCTCTACAACTTTCATCATAAATAGTTGTATTTTTTCAAAGGCCTTTTCTGCATCTAATGATATGAGCATGTCAATTTTTCCTTTCAATTTATTTATTTGGTGGACTATATTTCCTGAATTTTCTATATAGAACCATATTTGAATCTATGAGATGAAACATATTTGATAATAGTAGGTGATCTTTTTGATGTGTTCTTAGATTTAGTTTACAAGCATTTTATTGAACATTTATGTAGCTATGGCCATAAGGAAAATTGATGTATAATTCCCTTTCTTTATTGAGTCTTTATGTAGTTTGGGTAGCAGGGAAACTGTGACCTCATAAAATGAATTGGGAAATTTTCCTACTTTTCTATTTTAGGGATCATTTGAAAAGTATTGGAATTAAATCTTGTTTGAAGGAATGGTAGAATTCTAGTGAATTCTAATGGAAGAATTTCAATGACTGTTTCTATTTCACTGTGGTTTATAGGTCTGTGTAAATTGCTTATCTGATCTTCATTTAACATTGATAAGAGGTATCTATTCAGAAAATTGTTCATTCTTTTTTTAGATCTTTCACTTTGTTGTAGTACGGGATTTTAAAATATATCCTTATGAGTCTCTGGATTTTTTGGTGTTTATTGTTATGTACCCTTTTTAATTTCTGGTTTTTATAAATTGCATATTACTTCTTTTAGTTAATTTGGTTAAGAGTTTATTGATCTTATTGATTTCTTCTTTCTTATTGATATTTAAAGGAACAAACTCTTATTTCATTGATTCCTATTTTATTGATTCCAGCCCCAACTTTGATTGTATTTTGTCATCTACTTCTTTTGGGTATGATTATTTTTTTGTTGGTAGTGGTGATGTTGGTTTTTCAAAATGGGGTTTCTCTGGAGCCTGCCCTAGAACTAGCTTTTGTAGACCAGGCTGGCCTCCAACTCACAGAGATATGCCTGCCTCTGCCTCCAAAGTGCTGGGATTAAAAGCATGCACCACCATCCAGATGTGATTACTTATTTTTTATGAGCTCTCTCCAGTCTTTTGTTTTGTTAGGTTTTTGTTTGCTTATTTGTTTTTATACATACACTAGTACTCTGAACTTGCCTCTCAAAACTTCTTTTATTGTATTCCATAAACTTTAGTGTATTGTGTATTGATTTTCATTCATTTCTAAAAGGTCTTTAATTTGATTCTTAATTTATGTTTCAACAATTTTTGTTCAGTAAGTAATTGTTCAGTTTCCATTAATTTGTAAGTTTTTGGAAGTTTCTGTTGTTGATATCCAGCTTTAATAATGGTGGTCTGACAGGATTCAAGGAATTATTTCAATTTTCTCATATCTACTGAGAATTGTATTGTGTCTGGGAATGTGGTCAGTTTTGGAGAAAGCTGCATGAGGAGCAGAGAAGAACATATATTCATTTTTCTTTGGGTGAAATGTTCTGTAAATATCTGTTAATTCCATTTGATTTATGATATCACTTAGCTCCAGGATTTCTCTGTTTAGTTTTTGTCTGTATGACTTATCTATTGGTGAGAATGAGATATTGAACTTTCCCTATCTTAGTCTGCGAGTATCAATATGTGATTCAAACTGTAGTGGTGCTTTTTTTACACATGTGGGTGACCCTGGTTTTGGGGCAGAGATGTTAAGACTTGAAATAACTTCTTGGTCAATTCTCTCACTGGTGAGTATCTAATGTCCTTCTCTATCCCTTCCAGAATATTTTTCTTCACCCCTTTACCCAAAGACAATGTTTATTCTGAATGTTGAGGTGTATTTCTTGGATGCTGTTGAAGGATGGATTCTTTTTTCACATTCATTCCATTAGCCTGTGTCTTTTTGTTGGGGAATTGAGATCACTGATGAAGGATATAGATGACCAATGATATTCAATTCTTTTTACTCTGCTATTGTTTTGTTGTTGGTGGTGGTTGTGGTAGTCATAAAATATGTGAGGGTGTGTGTCTGTGTGTATGTGTATGCTGGTGTGTTTCCCTTCTTTCGAATTTAATGGTATGAGATTATTAATTACTTGTGTCTTCTTGATTATAGTTAATTTCCTTAGGTTGGATTTTTCTTTCTAGGACCTTTTATAAGACTTATATTGTTTAAATTTGGTTTGCCATGGCATATCTTATTTTTCCATCTATGATGATTGAACATTTTGTTGGATATAGTAATGTGTTGGTATCTGTGGTTTCTTAGAGTCTGCAGCAATCTGTCAGGACCTTAAGGGTTTGAGAATCTCCATTGAGAAGTCAGGTGTATTTCTAGTACGTGTACCTATGTTACTTGGTCTTTTCAACCCTTGCAGCTTTTACTATTCTTTCTTTTTCTGCACATTTAGTGTTTTAATTATTGCATGATGAGGGGAATTTCTTTTTTCTCAACTAATGTATTTGTTGTTCTTTATGCTTCCTGTATGATTATAGGCATCTCTTCCTTTAGTTTGGAAATTTTTTCTCATATTATTTTGTTTATTTAACATTTTCTTTGTCTGATGTATCTATTTCTTCTATCACATTTTAAACACCTGAGATTCTTTTTTCTATCTCTTTTATTCTATGGTAGAAAATTGCCTTTGTTGTTCCTGTTTAAATTCCTACATTTTTTATTCAAAGATTTCCCTAATTTTGAATTTTTTTATTGATTCTATTTCTATTTTCAGATCTAAAATCATTTAAATTATTTTTCCTTGTACTGTTTGTGTTTTTCTGTATTTCTTTAAGGAGTTATTCATTTCCTCTTATAGTTATTTATGCTTTTTAGATTTTTTAAGGGATTTTTTCGTTTCCTTTTTAAGTAACTCTTAGTTCATATAAGCTGTTTTCAGGTTTTTTTTCTTGTGCTGCAACTATGCTAGAATATTTAGAGTCTATTGTGGAAGGGTTGCTGGGCTCTAATGCAAACATATTGCTCTGGCTGTTATTTTTTTCTCTTCTGATTTCTAGGCATCAAGTATTGAAATAACTATAGTCCTTGGTGTTGGTATCTGGTTTTGTCTTTGTTGGGTGATTATTTTGTTCCCTGTTTTCTGTTTTTCTCTGTATTTCAGGAGAGTGTAATGGCTACTTATTGCCTCATAGCAATTTTTTGTGAACACATTTCCTTGATTTTCTCAGCTGATGTGCTCCTAGGTAATGCCTATCGGTGGTAGAGGATGGAGTGATGGGATGAGTTGGAGGAAGGAACTTTTGAAAAGGGGTTTTATTTTTTGATCTATTGGAAATGAGGTCAGAGAGTAAAGGGAGACTACAGCAGGTGTTCTGCTACAGATCCCAAATTGAGTACAAGTGATTGGATCTGGGAAAGGAGGAGAGGTGAAAATCTACACTCAGCCTGCCTGGTTCCTTGGCAGAAGTGACCTTTACGTTAGCAGAGGGTTCTTGCTGATATTGGGGGTTGGCAAAATGCAATAAATGGGTAGAGAGTGCTTAGGAGGGGAAGATATGTGAGATACACAGGAAATGGGGTTGGGATAGGGAAGGATGCCATAGGTGTTCTGTAGAACCAGGGATGAGATTAGGGGATTGGATCTGGGGGGAAAGTTGGAGAAGTGAAGATCTGCGGTCAGCCTACTTGATTCAATGTTTAATAATTTCAATGCAGATCTTATGAGGAGATTCAGTGCTGAATTTTAAATATGAGCTATTGAATCAAAAACACTTAGCTTACACTAAACAGCATCTCTCCCCCACACATAATTGCAACATCCAGTATAATGGGTACAAACTTTAACTAGCACAATATAAGACATTTCCCCAAGATGTCTTTCTTTAGCACCTCTATGAAACATCTGAAATTTATATGGAGATACAGGAAAATGGGGCTATATAACCTACCCCCCCATGTGTGTGCATGTGTGTATTAGTTCCTTTTTTATTATATCCCCTGATTCTTGTTAGCACATCTACTGGTTCAGTCACTGTGAAAGGCAGTGTGGAGAATTCTCAAAAAGATAAAAGTACATCTATGGGGAGTGGTGGTGTTTCATCCATTTAATCCCAGCACTAGGAATGCAGAGACAGGTGAATCTTAAGGCCAGCCTAGTCTACAGAGTGAGTTTCAGGACAGGCAAGGAGGTTACACAAAGAAACCCTGTCTTGAGAAAAACCAAAAAGAAAAAAAAAAGAAAGAAAGAAAAAAGTAGATCTACTATATGGCTCAGCTCTTTAACTCCCTGGCATATTCCCTAAGGATTCAACATCTTATTCCACAGATACTTGCTTGGCCGTATTTATTTCCACTCTATTTGTAATAGTTAGGAAATGAAAATAACCTAAATGTCTTTCAACAGGTGAATGATAATAAATGGTACATGTGCACTGTGGGATACTATTGAGCTCTTAAGGAAGATGAAATTATACAATTTGCAGGTCTATTGATGGAACAGGAAAATATTATAATGAGTGAGGTTATTGAGACCCAGATACACAAACACCTCATGTTTTTTGTTGTTTTTTTTTTGTGTGTGTGTGTATGTGAATACTAGGTCTCAATCTTTAGATGCAAGTATATAGCCTGGAGTAACCACAGGAAATAGAAAAATACCATAGGGTTGTGGCACAAAAAAGCTAGGTAAATGTGGTTAGTAGGACACAGGTGTTATGAAAGGGGCATTGGAAAAATTACCAGTGGATCTTAACCCATGAGGAGTTAAGAGGGTACACAAAGGAAAGGAAAGACAGAGGGATAAAAAACACTGAGGATGTTTTAAAAACCTATAAATAATCATATACATATACATACACATATACATACATACGTATACACATATATATGTACAAATACATGAAGTTTATATATGGGATGATTATGTTCCCTCCAAGACTACTGAATAAAAATTTAGTGAGAGTCATCGGAAATCTCCCATTATTACTCTGGATAGTCCAAGAAATTCCCAAAGCAATATAAGTTCTTGGCATCTGTCTTAGATGCATCCAAGAATTTGAAGAGAAGACTCTATGGTTCACAACATCACATAGTCTGAAAACAAGTCTTGAAGGAATAGGGCTAGAACAGACTTGAATGTCTCCTTCCTGAAAATTAACCTTCATAGTATCTAAAGGTGCAGAGCAAGATGCCAAAGGAAAGGAGTAATTACTAAACCTTTTTAGGTATAATGATTCTGAACTACTACAATGACCAACCAGTCTGACATTTTTATCTTGGGGATAGCCAATAGCTCTCTAATTGAACTTAAGGCCCACTCAAAAATAGATAATTCATGCCTGTTACTGTAAATGTAGACAAACACCTGCAGTTAGAGAAGTCATGAACCCCACAGAAAAGCCATCCCTATGTTCTTTTCCAAACCAGTGTAATTTCTAACTGTATTCTAAACATGCATCTTTATACCCTCATCAAAGAAGCCTCTTTTGAAGCAGATGAAGACTATTACAGAAATATAAAATTGATCAAAATGCAAGGAAAAACTGAACATGAAATGCCCAACCCTACTATTATTTCCTCAATACATCATGTATACCAAAGGTTCAGGAAACATCATGGAAAATGGGCAGATATCACAGCAACCAGAGGACAAAGAATATGCTACTATATCTTCTAGATATAACAGGAAATTTGCATGTAAAATATCTCAGAAATGGAATTGCCCAAGCTAGAATTACACAATGAAATACCAGTGATGTGCCAATGTAATTTAATTTAAAAATAAACTAATAGCTGACATAGAATTATTGAATGTATCTGCCTATGCTGTGCAAATAACTACAGTACTGTGTACAGAGATAAATAATAAATCTAAGGGTTTTTTTAGGGGTGCGATGAACTTTATTGATAGTATTCAAGAGAGTAGGGCTCCCGAAGCCCCCTCCTGCTATTCTGGGGGTCTGGGATGGAAACTGTGAGGGAGATGCTCAGTGTCAAGGGTTAGTTAGGACAGGGACTGCTCAGCAGCCGAGGACCTCTCTCTTGCTGTGTCCTTGCTGGGATGGGTGGTCCAGGGTGGGCTTCTTATTCCTTGGAGGCCATGTAGTCCATGAGGTCCACCACTCTGTTGCTGTAGCCAAATTCATTGTCGTACCAGGAAATGAGCTTTACAAAGTTGTCATTGAGAGCAATGCCAGCCCCAGCATCAAAGGTGGAAGAGTGGGAGTCACTGTTAAAGTCACAGGAGACAACCTGGTCCTCAGTGTATCCCAGGATGCCCTTTAGTGGGTCCTCGGATGCCTGCTTCACCACCTTCTTGATGTCGTCACACTTGGCAGCTTTCTCCAGGCAGCATGTCAGATCGACAACGGACACATTGGGGGTAGGAACGCGGAAGGCCATGCCGGTGAGCTTCCCGTTCAGCTCTGGGATGACTTTGCTCACAGCCTTGGCAGCGCCAGTGGACACAGGGATGATGTTCTGGGCAGCACCACGGCCATCTTGCCACAGCTTCCCAGAGGGGCCATCCACAGTCTTCTGGGTGGCCGTGATGGCATGGACTATGGTCATGAGTCCTTCCACAATGCCAAAATTGTCATGGATGATCTTGGCCAAGGGGGCTAAGCAGTTGGTGGTGCAGGAAGCGTTGCTGACAATCTTGAGGATTGAATTGTCATACTTGTCATGGTTCACACCCATCACAAACATGGGGGCATCAACAGAAGGGGCGGAGATGATGACCCTTTTGGCCCCACCCTTCAAGTGGGCCCCAGCTTTCTCCATGGTGGTGAAGACACTGTTGACTCCACAACAAACTCGGCGCCGGCATCCCCCTATTTGATGTTGGCGGGATCTCGCCCCTGGAAGATGGTGATGGCCTTCCCGTTGATGACAAGCTTCCCATTCTCAGCCTTAACTGTGCCTTTGAACTTGCCATGGGTGGAGTCATACTGGAACATGTAGACCATGTCATGTAGTTGAGGTTGATGAAAGGGTCATTGATGGCAACAACGTCCACTTTGCCAGAAGTGAAGGCAGCCCTGGTAACCAGGCATCCAATACGGCCAAATCCGTTCACTCCGACCTTCACCATCGTGTCTCTGGAACGAGGCTGGCACTGCACTAAAAGAAGCGGCTGTCTCTAGAACAGGGAGGGGCAGAGAGCCTAAATCTAAGAGTTTTATGTTTTCTTTATAAAAAATTAAAGGACACAAGTTAAAAATTATGTATGTTAAGAACTAATATACTAAATAAAGTATAATTTGGAGCTTTTTTCGTGATCTGATGAGGAACCTCAGCCAATCACATTCTGTTTTGGGTGTGTTCCCCATGGGCCAAAGAAAACATATAAAATATCCATGTGCATTTGTCTCCTCCTCTTTGTTTTCCTGCGCTCCTGAATCGCTGGAACCCTGGTGTTGTAAGTTTCCCTTCTTCCCTTTATTAAAACTGAATATTTTATATTAAAGCTAGTCTGGTTAATTCTAACTGCCGATTGATTATGCCCCTTCAGTGATCTTCTTAGCTCATTGCTTAGACTTCATCAATAACTAGAGAGAGTACATTAGTTCAAGTAAGACAGACCCAGGCTTAAATCCTGTCATCCTTTATTCAGTTTCTTAGAAGATAGTTCTTTGGCATTGTACTTTCTTCTCTTTTGAAGTTGGGAATAAAATAACAATGGGAAAAGTGATGTTTCTCTTCATGAAGGAGAGGAATTATTGATGCTGGGCATATCATTCAGCCTTCACAGAAAAGTATCTTTTAAACTATTGCTTGATCTACAACTTAATGTTAAAGAGGAAGAATGAAAACTTATAGTTCTTCATGACTAGCTCTGCCAATAAACAAGAGAAAGAATGTGTACCATATCCTCTTCGGTGAGTCTGGGTTGAATGTGGGATGGAAGTGTGGAATCCCTGCAAATAAATACCAAGTTAGATTTGGATCAGATTTCAGAGGCTTTTAATGTCAATATGTGGAAGTTGGAATTCATACAGCAACTAGTGAGTGGAGATAATTTTTGAACAAGAACATGATTGATCAGAGTATTCTTTTAAGAAGAATATTCTGATAATGATGAATAAAGCAACTGGAGCCTGACAAACCAATCATTTTTCAAGTATGCAGTAATTAATTCACTTATTATGAAACCTCAGATCTTGGCCACTACCAACTTCAAGAAATGTCCTTATTTATGTACTATCACAAAAGAACCTGAAGTGAGGCTAATTAATATGTGACAAAATGTAAATGCACTGAGGATTATAAGACATGTGCCAGTTTCGGAGATGTTAAAGCTTTAACAAAGGTTCATTCTTGTTAGAATTGATGAAATATTCAACAGGACATGTAGTAAAAAGGACAAAGAAAACACAAGTTTTAATACAATTTAATAACTGCATTGCAAAAGATTGAATTGGAAATGAAATAATCGAACATGCAACATAGGTTTTTATATTTTTTTCTTTACTTAAGTTTCAAAATAGTAGAAAATATTCAAAAGAACATGACTCAACTCTAATATCATGAGAACTTCTGGGTATTGTCAAAGAGTGGGAAATGTGAATTACAGCTGGAAAATATGGTTGTTACTTGACAATGATACTTGAAATCACCTATTTGAGGTAATTGTTCAAATTATAGAGAAATATGTGCTGAGTCCATTACAAGTGTAAAGAAAGAAGACAGTAACATTAAAGATAAAACCATATTTTTTGGACAATGGAATAAAGAAACCACATGTATAGAAATATAGATATACTATGACTGAGTCACAATATCTCCAAGGTCAAAAATGAATTTAAAACTCAGGAAAATAAATGAAAAAAGAATAAAAAGAGATAAAAAAAAACTAGTTCTGTTTCAACCAAAGTCAATTAAATGAAGTTAAGATTTTACGTTCTGAAAAATATTCTCAAAGAAACACGGTGAACAGATTTTATGTTCTTTTCTTTTTTGAGAATTTTCCAACATTTATGAGAAACACATTTTATTTTAAAAGCTAGAATATAGGTGTTTAGAATCTGCCCCAAATTTATAAAAGCTAATGCATGCAATTTACCAGTAATCTTAAGCAAATCTGAAATATAACTGTCATAATAACTTCTCTAGTTCCCAGTACTGCAGATGGTGGTTAGAATTTTCCAAAGGAAAGTAGCATTCAGAGAAATAAAAACAATGAGCAGAACATTTAATTAGTTAACTAACTAAATAATAATCTGAAACATTTCACAAGTGCTTTCTAATAGGATGCAAATGACTGGTGCATGATTCTTAGGTCAAAGCCCCACTAGTCACAACTTCTTGAAAGGAGCAGAATGTCCTTGGAAGGAAATATTTAAACCCATCAGCTCTCATCTCAGTCTGCATAGCTATTCGAAACCGAACTTTACAACTCCACATATGAATGGACCTGTCGGTTCTCATGTTCACATTTTTCCAACTTCCATCGTGTTTTCCTGAGAAATCCTGAAGATTGATTCTGCTCCAAATCATGTCTGGTAAAAAGAATGGAGGTTAGGGTAAAAATAATTACTTTAGCCTAATAACTCCTCACTGTACACAATAAAAAGAAAATTGGGAGAAACTTGGTGCATAAAGTATAGGTTCAAGAAGTAGGGAGAAATTTGGTTGAAGGAAATTTCACAAGGTCCCACCCTGAGATGAGGAAATAGAAGAAATGTATGATGCCCAAGAAAAGGAGAATTAGTCTTGGGACAAGATCACACTAGGTAGTCATCCCTAAGCACACATCATATGAGCTATATGAATTAAATTCAACGTGTGTGTGTGTGTGTGTGTGTGTAATTGTATGAATTTGAGAAGGAGTGAGAGAATTGTGAGAAATTAGAACAAAGAGAGGTAAGTGCTGAAATTATGCAAATCTAGTTATAAATTTTCATATTCATGTATGAAATTTTCAAAAAATAAAATAAGGATATACACTAATAGCTAAGAATTTAACTCTGAGTCAAATTTTCTGGTAGATGTCCTTGATGTTTTATTTGACTTTATTCTGTAAACACAAAGTAGACTGTAGACCATTAGTCACATTTGAAACAGCAGTATTTTTATAGCTTTGTCAAGAATCATCATATAAAAATTGGGCTATCTTGCAAGAAAAGCCATGTGATGGGGGTTATCATTCATGAAGGTAGGTGAACTGAGAGGGGTAGCATGAGGGGCACCCGAGGCCCTGGTGGATCCCCTTGGCAGAGATGGCAGGTGAGAGACAAATAGATATGCCATGCAGAGAGAGCTGGGTTGTGGGGGGGGTTATAGGCTGGGGTATGGAGCTTATTTAGTGGGCTATGGAGGGGGAAGGGGAAGGGAAGGAGGGAAAGAAAGAAGGAGGGGGAGAAAAGAGAGAGGCAGAAACTGCCTCTCCAGAAAAAAAAGGAGAGAGAGAGAGAGAGAGAGAGAGAGAGAGAGAGAGAGAGAGAGAGCAGATCCCCTTGCTTCCCCTCCTGGGAAGAGGAGAGGTTGGTAGTGGGTGGTGCTTGTCTCTTCTTAAAGAGACAGGGTACCCAGGTGACAGATCAGGCCCACAGATTACAACAAAAGAAGCAAAATCAGCCTTTATTAAAATCCATTTGAAAGGCCTCTAGCATGTTATCTCTTATATTTTTGGTTCTGAGCCTAGCTTTTAATGGCTGACACATCTCTCCAGCCCTGTTATAACTATTTAAATAAGAGACCTGTCCTGTCTACTTATAGGCAGTTGTTATTTAAAGTAGTGTTGTGAAGTGTGGACAATATTTAAATACCAGAATGGACATTTAACATTCATGAACCTACAGAATCCAATTACTTCTCTCGGACTCAGTGTATCAGTCTGTATACTAGGGAGAAAACATTTGGAATGACTCACATGACGTTGCAGAAGATAACATAGTTTTGGCCTGCAACTTCGTATGCACTGTCTAATCAAGTGTGTGCTTTGATGATTAAGAGAGAAACACACAGAGCATCTAACACACTTCCTGTCAATACTCTGCCATATCCCCTCAGTTTTTCATGAAAGGTGCCGACTTTTCTCTACATTTTAAGACAAATGAAGACAGCCATAGGATACAAAAACAAAGTGTTGCAAATGATAGTCAGGCAACTTAAGAATTGAATATAAGTATGCATCATCTCATCCAAATAGGGTTCAGATAAGGATCCAACTGAGCTGCTGATAGAGAACCCCTTCACCATCCCCATTTAAGATCATGTGTGGTCTACAGACATACATGTTTCTTATAGAAATAATTCCTTGAGATGCAACAAAATTGCTCTGAACTCAAACTTTAAAGGCAAATATGTAAGAGAAACTTTTGCTGTTAATTTAAAATATTACTTAACATAAGTAAAAATTTAGAATGGTATAAATGTACCAAGCCCCATAAACTGTATCAATTTATTACAAAATTTACAAAAATGATCCCTAAGCTAGAATTGAAACATTGTATTTGTAATATATATAACTAATTTATCTTATGCTACCCTCTCCAGATTCCTTGCTTTTAAACCTATTAGTTATATTTCTTTAGAATCCTTTGGACTTACTTATTCTGCATGAACAATGTATAGTACATACAAATGTATGTATATTTGAGTACATATATGTACATGTGAGTGTATGTATGTGTGAGCCTGTATGTATGTTTTTATATGTCTGTTTTGCACATGTGTTTCCACATATGTCCATGTTGGGCATGTGTGTGCCTCTGTATATGTACATTTCTATGTGTGTGTATATATGCATGCATGCATATATGCACATGTTGTTGCATGCATGAAATGTATGTATGTTTCTGTGTGTATATACAGGAACCACTTTCAAAATATTAACATGAATATCAGGAGACATTCAAGTGTTAGGACCATGTCTACAAAAATGTAGCCATTGGTTAACTTAACTAAAATTCTAGGCTATGATGCCGAAAAGGAACTGAAGTTCAGTCTCAACTACATTCTCTCCTGATTAAAAAAAAAATACTTATATGTGATCATTAGTGGCTGATGTATTGGAAGAATCTGGTATAGAAACCAAGAAATTATATTCTGTATATTAAGTTAAATATAACATAGTCCAACAATAATCCATTTTGTCTATTCTTAGCTTGACATTGGTATTATTATTTTACTTAAACAGCCCAATGGAAAAGAAATCTCTCCTTCCCTCTCTCTGTTTCCCCTCTCTCTTCCTCCTTCTCTGTATGTGTGTTGCTATGTGTCCTTTCTCCCCTTATATTATACATCACTATGTGGGACAACTCAGAAATATTTAACTACAATTGGTACCCAATTCTGATAAAGAGAAAGTGATTGGCTGTGTTTTATTTGCAGTAGCAACATCGCAACCCATTGACTAGAGGAGTCACAAAGTGAAATAAGAAAAGATTGTTTAGAGACAGCTGACAATAAAAAAGATACCTGAGTCACTGCTTTGCCTTTAGTTCCAAAGTGAATTAGATAAGATTTATGTAATTCTGGAAGTATTCATCCTCTGCAGAAACTATGCTGCACTTACACCTTAACAAATCTGGTTATGTTCATTTTTCTGATCAAATTTATAAGAATAATACAAAACAATTGCACAATGAATTCTCCTTCTGATATCCCAACCAATGAAATGTAAAAGTGGCATATGGCGAGAAGCAGACTGCAGATGGCCCAACAACAGCAGTGCACATCTGGCACATAGCTGTTCAATTTTATATTTGCCAACTCACCAGATGACTCTTTCTGGAGAGAATCCCAATAAGAAAAATCCACTTGTCTCCTTTCTCCCACAGGCTCAATGTTTTGCTTACTCTTCTCATCTTGCACATCTTAAAAACAATTATGGAATCTCAGTCCTTATTATATATATATAATACATATATATATATACATATATATATATGATTTTACAACTTGTGTAACTAACTTAAAGTTTTATCTTTGGAAACTACTTAGTCTATAAAATGAAAGAACATTTGGTGCACTGATTATGTAGGGATGTAGGATAAGAATAACTAATAGAAATTCAGGAATATCACTTTCCCTCCAAAAGCTTTTGGAGTTAGATATTAGAATCAAAATCAAGCTGTCAAGAAATTTTAAATCTTACCCAATTTGACACCGGCAGTCTGATTATAATAGAAATCACTATTTTTTGAAAACCATTTTGTGTGCTAGACTTTTATATGCTTTACCATATTTTCTTCCCACTAATAGAGTGACCTTGGAAGCTCAGGCCTACAAAGTGCTACTCTCACCTGGGTCTCAGGGTGATGATGATGCAAGGAGCTTTCTTTTCAAATCACTGCATATACTGACTGAGTAAAATACTTCCTGTTAAGTTCTCAGAGTTGGGAGGGTTTTACAGTATTATTAACCTATCTTTATTGATACAAATTCAAATGTAAATGTCTTGAATATAATCATCTCAATTTAAATGTTGTGATAAAGAGTTATTTGAAAACCAGTAACAAGTAAAACAACCTTATCTATTGCTATCAAGGGATTGGTTTCTTACATAATGACTCTCCTTTCTTCCTCCTTGGCCTCAGAGATGACATTAGACAAACTATAAGACAAAATAACGTAGTGTTAGAATGAAACATTCAATATTTTCATTTTACTGGAAAAACTGAAGCTTAATAGTAGCCACAAATCAGAGAACATGGGAGTCAAGGATGTGTTTCCGATGCCAGAAAACATATTTATATATGGAGAGTTTTTCAAATGAGTATTTTGGGAGACAGGGTAATTTTTAAATTCTAATCATTTCTCTCATAATGATAAAAATGAGAGATTGAAGTGGTGGCCTCTCACTGTACCTGACTCACACAGGGTGTGCCCAATTAAAGCTATCTTCTGTGTCTCGCTTTCAGTATGATGAAATGAAAAAAATCTTTCCTTTTCTTCTGCTGCATTAATTCCCAGTAACAATATCAGCATCACTGTCACTTAAGACTCAGAACAAAAGATCTGTGACAATGCTTAGCCTTTTTCATTTCTCTCTCCACTTGGTCTTTTCAATCCCATTTCCAGGTTTTCCCTCTCCTCTTTGTAATGCTCTGTTCTGTCTCTTTAAAAGACAAGCCACACCCATTCCCTCCTCCATCTGTTGAGGCAGGCTGATCTTCAGCTTCCAGCCTGAGTTCTTCCCTTTTCTGTCTTAGCTTCCTCTCTCTCTCTCTCTCTCTCTCTCTCTCTCTCTCTCTCTCTTCTCTTCTCTTCTCTTCTCTTTCTTCCCCTTCCCTTCCATAATAAATAAAATCCAACCTCACTCTGAATGGCTTGCCTATCCATTTGTCTCTTGCTTGCAATGTGGTTCCCTGCCCAGGACAAGCCACCCTCAGAGACCTGCAGCCATTTGTCTTTCCTCTTGACCTGCTGCAGCCACTTGGGGAACTGTGCCATCCCTGCCTGGGACTGGCTGTTCTCAGGACTCACTGCCTGCTGCCTGCTGCCACATGGCCAACTGTTGTTGCTCAGGGACCTGCAGCGTTTCTGCTGCTGTAGCTGCCAGGGATCCACAGCATTTTAATTAATCTATTACATTCTCACTATTATTTCTTCAGTTTGAGATCAATATTATGCCACATTTCACTGGGATCTTGCTATAGCCAGTTAATTTTTCCTTGCATTCAGACTTGTCTCTCACCTTCTGGTTACAATGTTAACTTTTATGTGTTTGGTTCTTCTTTTTCACATCATGGTATACCTTAATATATAATTTTGCACTGATATCCTATGTATTAATTGTCTTTTGTTCCTTTATTCATACACACACATCTTAATATTGTGGCAATTTCCATTATTACACATTGCGATAATAATGTTCAAGCTTTGAGAGAATGAAAAAAGTTGGTGTTATGATTTCAGCCACAATAAGGCTGACACTTCTGGGTTCTAGGGCCATGTATTTGTGGACAAACCCTCAGGCAGAAATGCCTAATGGCCCCGGGGATTTTAAATGGCCCTGTGTGAACCACATGCAGTGTGGTTGCATAATCTATCTATGACTAAGCTAAGCCCTTGCATGCATGCGAGAGCCCCTGTCATATGCATATGATGTAGTCATGTCAACCCCGTGTGCACATGCACTAGGCAGCTTTTAAAAGCTGGATGCTCTCTCTCTCTCTCTCTCTCTCTCTCTCTCTCTCTCTTTCTCTCTCTCTCTCTTCTCTCTGCACACTGACTTCCTCAGGCCTGTACATGCCCCATCTAACAAATTCCTAAGTGGGTTTGTTGCATGTTCTGTTTTTTTCTCACTCTTGCCAGGTAATTTCATTGGTGCTGTAACTTGCCCAGGATGTGACCAGTACCCAGCTTTTCTCAGGATCCCCCCCCCAAAGATGATGCCCACAAATAAGCAGGAAACAGTCTTGAGAATCTGCCACCCCAATTCCTTTAACCTGTTGTGTCTAACCTCCTGCCATTTTATTATAAAAAAAGAGATGGGAATGTAATCGTCTGTCCTGTCCCTTTAAGGGACAGGTCCTATCCACCACTGAGGCAGGCAGATCTTCTTTCCCCTTCTGGTCAGAGCTCTTCCTCTCAGTCTCCTCCCAAAGAGGTATCTGCTGCTGTGGCTCCTCTCCCCCCCCCCTCTGCTTGTTTCTCATCTCCCCTTCTCCCCTTTTCCCTTCCCCTTCCATAACCCACTAAATAAATATCCAACCTCACCCTGATTGGTATGCCTATCCATGTCTCTGTCTCTCACCTACCACGTGGCTCCCTGCCCACTGCCTGCTGCTGCTTAGGGACTTGCAGTGTAGTCTCATGACCTACTGCCCACTGCCACCACTAGAGGACCTGCAACGTTTCTGCTCCTGTGCTTCTCAGGAAACTGCAGCACTTTATTTAAAGCATGCATTCTGTATGTAATGCATATTGGGCACATGCATTCTGTAAAGGAACTACCTACAATTTTGGTATCTCTAACTCTTTGAGTTTGTTCACTTACATAAAAAAAACCTCTACATGTTTATCTTTAAAAAAATAGTGTTTCCTGATCTAAGAGCCATCTAACTTCATGGTGTCTACTCCTTATTTACCCCTCCTTTCCCTTGTACCTCCAGCAAACCAACAGAGACTAATATATGTATCCCTGTGTTGCCACATAATGGCATCATTCTAATTCCAAACACTGCTCATTTAATGAAGACTTTGATTCATTCTTTGTTTTGTTCATTCTTGAAAATTGTTTCATCTCTTCTCTATTTTTTCACAATGCTGTGAGTATGACATTTCTTTTTCATTAAAAGAAATATATTTATTTTGACAGACCATGTTTATTTGATTTGTATTATGATTTTAATTATATAATTTCAATTGAATTTCTATGTTGTGATTATGGTTTTCTACTCCCAAACTTCTCTCATATATTCTATACCTCCCTACCCACCTAAATTTGTTTTCTCTTTGTCTTCCAAAAAACAAAAGAGCAAAAATGAGGGAAAAAAAACAAAGAAAATAAAATTTAAAAATGTACCAAAAATCCAAAAACCTTAAAAATGAAAATGAAAACATATAAGCAAAAGACTAATAAACTGAAAAATTGCCTAAGCTAAGCAAAATAAAACAGTATGTGTTAGGAACATTGTTATGTCCCCTTAGCAGGTAATAATATTAGGTTTTTCCTTAGGTTCACAGTCTAGCCTGATTCCTTCTGTGATTATAATTTATTTTAAAAATACGGTTACAACTGATTAAACACAGGGTTGTAAAGCCCAGACACAACTGATACATCTAAAACACTGCTCCTGCACCTAAGGAACAGGGATCATTGTGAAAGAGGGAGCAGAGCTAAATGAAGAAGGAGCTTATTATGAGATTGTTTTCTAGAAATGTCATATAAGTTATACGCATTAAGTCATATTAGTTTATTCATAAACTGAACAAGGGCAAGACTAATGCCATGTCATCCTGGAACAGGGAAACCTCATGAGGAATCACCCCAGACCAAAAAGAAAAAACCAACAAAAACAAAAAAAACTACAGGTAGGTAAAGAATCTTGTGAGCAGAAGAAATAATATTATCCACAGAAAGACATATCAATTAGTTACCTCAATATCATACAGTCAGTCTTGAAAATATGTATATACAGGTAACATTATATGGACTGTGGAGATTGTATTTGTGCATTTAGGAACATGCACACACAAACACACACTGTAATTAGCTCTTTAAAAAGAGGTCATTTGTTTGAAAGAGTTGTACTTGGTACACAGGAGAGGAAAGTGAAAGGAGGAAAATATATGATTATACTATAATCTCAAAATTTTAAAAAGGTACACTCCACTGAGTAGGTGTCTATATTCCAAGTCCCTCTTCTTTTTCTTCCCCTATGCTGGAGAGGATGTGGAGTAAGGGGAATACTCATCCATTGCTGGTGGGAATGCAAACTTGTGCAACCACTATGGAAATCAGTGTGGTGGTTTCTCAGGAAACTGGGAGTCAATCTACCTCAGGATCCAGCAATACCACTCCTGGAAATATATTCAAGAGAAGCCCAATCATACTACAAAAGCATTTGTTCAACTATGTTCATAGCAGCACTATTTGTAATAGCCAGAACCTGGAAACAACCTAGATGCCCTTCAATGGAAGAATGGATAAAGAAAGTGTGGCACATATACACATTAGAGTACTACTCAGCAATAAAAAACAATGACATCTTGAATTTTGCATGCAAATGGATGGAAATTGAAAACAGTATCCTGAGTGAGATAAACCAAGTCCCTCTTCTTAGAAGTACACTGGTCATACTGAATCATGGACAAGTTCAGCAATATTTTTATAATTTAGTTATGTCTTTAAATATTATCTGAGAAGACAGTCATGTGGTTAGGACAAAAATATGTGAGTTTTGGTAACAAGTGAAGAGTTAACTATATCATGAACACATTATTCAAGATTGTTTGGCTCCCTGTGTATTTCTACTTCCTAGCAGAATCTCAAACATGAAACTTAGAGAAAAATCTCAAAGTCTTTTCCCTAAAAAAATCTATGCAGAAACAAAAGTTGGAAATAGGTCATTTTTTATAGCAAATGTCTGAGTGAACATTAGTGTACAGGATCGAGTCAATGGCTAATATTCTTTCTCATTCCTCTTTTTATGCAGGCAAGGCTTATGAACAGAATCAAGGTGGTTATGGAAGGATCTATTTTCTCTGGAGGTAAACAAGTTTGTCCAAAACTTTTGTGAAGCTAAGGCACATAATAAGAAAACGTGACTACAGAAAAATATAATAATAAATCTTAGATTAATTGTTGATGTCAACATTTTAATAATTTTGATCTATAGTCGGTAACTTTTGCTACATGATGTTGTATACAAATGATCCCAAATTCACTAGTGTAAAATTGATAACCATATATTCATCTGCAAATGAATGAACAAATAAAATCTGTAGGTTAAAAATATAAATAATATCACAAATTTGGGTAGATAGGAAAGCAGTAGATCTGAAGGGAGGGAAGGAGGGGAAATGGAATTGATCAAAATACATAGAATTAATTTTAATACTTTAAATAATTATAAAAGGCAACCCAGGCATCTGAGTTCAGTTGGAGATTGCTGAACTACTCTGCGTTATGTTTCTGTAGTCCTCAGGCTTACTGTCTCCTTGCGGCTGGGATTCAATTCAGCTTCAGGTGTGAGTGGGAAACTTTTCTAATGGTTAAAACAGACCACAATGAAGGGCACATAGAAGATGGGGAGTCACTGTATCTTTAGTAGGAAGAGAAGGAATAACAATGAGACAAAAAGTCATAAATTGGAGGAGAGGTGGCTAAGTGCAGTAATTCATTATAATCCAGTATTGTCAAATAATGCACAAGGAAGTTATTCATTAACTAATGAACAATTGTTCCTCCACTTTTCCTCCTCCCTAGTGCAATATTTTATTCCTCTCGTTATCTTTTCCTGTATACAATCCAATATAGATAACACTGTCTATATTAGGCATGCCACTCTGCTCACAATATTTTAAAGTTCCCTGGTACTTGAAAATCCCTTCTCACTTCACTATAATGATGACAAGGTCTGTAACTATATTATTAATTGCTGTATCAGGAACAGAGAAGTTGATGCATGGTACTTACCAAAAAAAAAAGGGCATTAACATTTAATGAAAAGGAATGATGTCCTTGGCTTAGTGACAAGCTTCTCAGAATTAAGTGATGAGGCTAATCCTGGAAAACCAATGAGAATAATGTAATGCTGGATTCAGAAATTTTGATGGCAGAATATTACTGGATCATGAAGTGCAAGTAACTTGCACACCACATTTTAGTTAACAAGCCCCTTAAAGGATGAAATATAAAGTTCCTGCATACAAAATGAACACAGTGGCTAAGCCTATTTTAGACCCACCCTTGAGTTCCTTTGGTCTGAAACTAAAACCGTTTTTTTCTTCATATTAAAAGATAAGTACTCTTTTAGAGTTACTTATTTTCTGTAAATCACTGAGATGCCTCTCTATATACCTATAAATACACATATATGTTAAACTCATTGTGGAGGTCAAAGGAATGTCAAAATTGGCTGCATGCATCTTGGTGATGACAAGAATTTTATCTTAGGTCTATGCCTACAGTGACTAAAAGCCTCAGAAACACCTTCCTTGTGCCCATGAACAAGAGAAGCTGTGGTCAGGCAATTTCTATGACTCTGTAAAGGGATGTTAAAAGGCAAGACACCATGCCTAGGTCAGATTTCTAAGTTTCAAGGAAAACAGCTAAGACA
The DNA here is from genome assembly GCF_000317375.1 of Microtus ochrogaster. Classification (NCBI taxonomy): domain Eukaryota; kingdom Metazoa; phylum Chordata; class Mammalia; order Rodentia; family Cricetidae; genus Microtus; species Microtus ochrogaster. Next base: position 19,575,023 of record NC_022034.1, on the reverse strand, counting down.
TTGGACCCCTGAAAGGGCATCAGGATTCTGATGAAGGATTCTGGGAATGGAGTATAGCTAGTCTCCAGATTCACCACTGGCTACTCAAATAGGTTAATGAAAGCACAAATTTATTTTAGACCAAATACTAAAGCAATAAAATTATAGTATTTTCCTCCCCCAAAATACCCATAAAGGGTTTGCTTAGAGAAAGTTTTCCATTTGAACTATTTCTGAGGTAGTCAAGTGGCAATGCTAATTAGGTAGTTGAATAAAAGCCAACCTGACTCATACAGCAGAGCCTTCCAGTTTCATGATCTACTGACCCTCCTGGCCATTTCTCATCTGGGTCAGTGCAGGCCCAGGCACACCAATCCTGGTTCTGAACCTGTGAAACTTAAGTAGAATGTAGGGATAAGTCCTGCCCCTTAGGGGGCGTGTTTGCCTCAGGCTAATGTTTGCCTATAAATTTGGCAAGTGTGCCCCCAGCTGCTGCTTCTGCTTTCCTAATCTCCGTGGGAACCGTGGTTCTGTAGGTCTATTAAAGCTGTATATATATATTTTTACAATCTGTCTGCATTCGTTTACGCCATTACATTTTGGCATCCAACGTCGGGCTATTTTGCCCCCGACTCAAGCCGGTAGCCTGCTAGATAACACAACACCCTCCCGGGTGCTGTTTTTTAGTTCGTGACTCGGGCCCCAGTGCCGAGTCCGAGACACACTCAGCCACACAGGCCCTTTCTGCCTGCCTTGGCTAAGTTTGCAGCGGAACCCCACTGCCTGAATTAGCAGAAGCTCAAGTATCTGTGGTTTTGCAACAAAAGCTGCCACAGTGGCAGATTTGGTCTGATACGAAGTGACTTGGCAGAGCGGTGGGGGCGCATGCCTTTGATACCAGCACTTGGGAAGCAGAGGCAGGGGGATCACTGTGATTTTAAGGCCCGCCAGGTGATAGTAGCGCACGCCTTTAATCCCAGCATTGGGAGGCAGAGACAGTCGGATCTCTGTGAGTTTGAGGCCAGCTTGGTCTACAAGAGCTAGTTCTAGGACAGGCTCCAAAAACACAGAGACCACCACTGGGAGGAACCGATCATTGCAGGTAAAAAATTATTCTTTTATAAATAAAATGTCTGAACACATTAATGTTCAAGAATTTAACAGTTTTTTTTAATTGTACCATGTGGGAGATTTTACAAGAGGT
>NC_022034.1:19524938-19568375 GCF_000317375.1 Microtus ochrogaster | reverse complement strand
TTTAGTTCTGTCTTATTTAGACAAAAAGGGGAGATGTAGGGATAAGTCCTGCCCCTTAGGGGGCGTGTTTGCCTCGGGCTAATGTTTGCCTATAAATTTTGCGAGTGTTCCCCCATCAGCTGCTTCTGCTTTCCTGGCCTTCGCGGGAACGGTGGTTCTGTAAGTCTATTAAAGCTGTATATGTATATTTTTACAATCTGTCTGCATTCGTTTACGCTGTTACAGTAGAATAAGTTTCTACTTCTGTTTTTCTTGAAAGACCTTGTGGTGATTTCTTTTTACTCAGATCCCTGCTCAAAAGCCATCTGCGTAGACAGGCTTTTTTCCCCTATTCAATAGTTAATAGTTAGTGGTCTCTGTGTTTTAGGCACCTTTGTTTGTCCATTTGTTTCTTCCTTTAGAGTACTTAGCAATCTGAAGTTATCTCATTGATATTATCATGCTAAGAAGAATCTTCAGTGAGAACATGCAATTCATGCTCTTGAATGTATATGTTCATGATCAAACAAATAAACAATAGCAAGGACATCTCCTTGAATAGGAAAATATAGGCTGAACTTGAGACTACTATAGGTATCCAAATATGGAAAAGCACCAAATATTTGTATGGAAATGATTCCAAAATTTGGTATGGTTCAAATGAGAATAATCATAAACATAGTATAACATATTGGTACTAAATATGAACCTACATATATAAAGTATATGAATGGCCAGATTATGATGCTCATTATAGGAGTTATTCTTTTCATCTTCAAATAATATGGTGAGATATGAAACCATTTTATTGCCATATTATAGGTAATAAAATTGATATAACAATATCTATGCAATATAGCCCCTGAAGTCCTTTGCTTTTTTTAAAGTTATAACAACATGTGTCTATATGGTTACATTACAAATTTACCTTTTTTGTTTTTTGTGTCCTCTTTCCCTCAGGCAAAAGAGGACTTGAAATCCTGAATAGGCCATTTTTCAGCAAGCCATCTCATCTTGGGACATTATGACCTTAAGGACTCTTGAGGACAAAACAGATGTCTTCTGATGGTTCCTAAGCCCTTTACTGTTGGTGGACACTGCTCATTCATTTCCTGGCCACTCAGACCTGAAATAACCACTCTGAAGCTATATTTATTACAACACTGCTTGGCCTATTAGCTCATGCTTCTTATTGACTAGCTTTTATATCTTAAATTAACCCATTTCTATTGTTTTATATTTTACCACGAGGTTTATGGCTTGCCAGCAAGGTTCCAAGTGATGGCTTGCATCTTTCTCCTCTGGCAGCTACATGGCTTCTCCCTGACTCTTGCCATCTTTCTCCCAGCCTTCAGTTTAGTTTTCCTCACCTAACTCTATTCTGTGCTATCACAAGCCAAAACAGCTTCTTTATTCACTAACCAATAAAAGGAACACATATACAGAAGAACTTCCCATATCACTTTATTATCCATATTTTGTTTGTTTTTTGGTAATCTTACTTTTAATACCAACTCCTCATCTTCTGTCTTATTATAGATAACTGCACTTCTGAGTCCATATACATCTAGCTAATTTTATTATCTCTTTAGTACATAAAATTAAGTTATCCATACAAAGATTGGAAATGCTTTTCTAGTAGCCAATGTAGACTCACATTGTACTGTGAAGATTTGAATATTTCTGTCAGAGTTAGTCATAATAAATTGCATCATGGATAATATGCTTTGTTTCCTCCTGCCTATTTTATTAAGACCATTTCAGACAGGAAAACACATTTCTAAAGTAACCTCCAAATCTGATTTTCTGTTTTGGTTCCTATGCACAGCATATGTAGACATTTATAGCCTTATAGTCTATATAAATCAAGTGTATTTGTGGTTATAGACCTTGACACTAGATGGGTTCTTTTTATCTTTGCATTATAAAAAATCGTAAGTATGATAAAGAAAAACACAGACACATTATCTAACTGAAATGAGAGTTAGACTTAAAATCGATAGTTGCAGTGTTTGGGACAATACTGGAAAACTGAAGATTTTTACGTTTTGGGGTTGTTGTTGTTGTTGTTGTTGTTGTTCTGTTATTTTTGTTACTGTATTCCTAAAAACTGTGATACATGACCTTGGGAGAAAGGACCATAAGATAGGTTTTCTTTTCAAGATTTTATTTCCAATGTAACTTTCTTTATAATCCTTTTACATTTAAAAAAATCAGAAATATACTATTTCCTGGTAAAGATCATAAGATTCAGCTCATAGTTCCAGGACAGGCTCCAAAACCACAGAGAAACCCTGTCTCAAAAAAACCAAAAAAAAAAAAAGATTCAGCTCAATTTTTGGAAGTTATTTGAAAATTGGTCAGTTATTCTGATAGAAGGTTAGATAAATATTAACTCCAGTCTATGTACTCTTTCTATTTACAGCTCTAAATGTGAGCAATTTTTTTACATATTTCAAGTGGTTTCTTTCCTTTACAGTTTTACATATGACTGGTTGAATATAAAATGGCATAAAAATCAAAGTTAAGTAAATAATAATCACAGAGGCAAAGCAAAAATAGCTCACACAAATAAAGTTTCATAAGGAGTGGATGTAGTTGCAACTGAGATATGTATTGAAAAACAGTTGCTAAAACCAACGTCTCTCTGGAAATAGGCATCTACATTCTAATCAGATTTGATCTTAATAGGAAATGTCATGCAGGAAATATCCTTGTGTTAAGAGATATAAGGTCATGGGTCTGGGATTAATCCTATACTAAATCTGAATATCAAACTCCATGAACTTTAGATGAAGCTGGGAAAGACAATTTCAGAACCTGTGAGTAGATAATTTATGATGCACCATGAAATAAAGGACTTTCTATACCTGAAAAATATAAAGGGATAAATTTACTGTTGTAAATTACTTTTATATAACAACAAGGTCAGCCTCTGCCCAATTACTCAGGTGTAGAAACAGAAATGTAGCAAGAGAATCAACAAAATTGCCAAGTTACAGAAGAAAAATCTGAAAGTGGGCTGATCAAGTAACACTGGTTGCTCCATCCTCTCTTGACAGGTACCAGAAACATTCTGAGACTTACAGACTCAAGAAATTTGTAGACAAACATTTCAATATTTTCATTCTAAATAATGCCCTGGTCCCTATAAATTTGAGGAAGGTGCAGCATGGAGAGGAAATGAAGTGTGTTTGCACTGTGTACTCAAGTCTTTTTTTTTCTTCTGGTGACTTAACAAGACAGGGATTCTGGATATCAAAGTACCTCATGTATCTGGAAATTCTAAGTAGAAGGGAAAGCTTTCACACAAAAGTTAAAAAAGGCAGACCATTTTGCTATATATAGAACATGTCACTTACACTAAAGAATCCAAGACAAAAGATAGAACCATAGACCTGGAAAACTACAGACCCTGCCTTCATTCCATCTTCATAGTTCACTTTCTATACATATTGAGAGTACAGCCAGGGGTCGTGAATCACATCTTCTAAACTCTACATCAGTTGTTTTCAATTGTGTTCCAGCAGTTAGTGTGTTTCCTGTTACTTCATTCCATTTTGGAATTTTCAGTGTCATTAGATGCATATAATCAGGATTCCAGGTTGTTTAAATAACTAGAGGGGCTCGTTAGCTACACATTTTGAAGATCACAAGTCAGAGCTCAAATATATCTTTACTCTTCACTTATACACTTGAACTTCTCTTGGACAGATAGAAAAAAAATACAGGCCTGAGAAGAGAAACAGGTAATATTACATAAAATACAGTTTTTAACAAGATAAATTATGCATGGGGGAGAGATAATTCTGCTCCTTTTCTCTGTGGAGCTTCTCCTTCATTCACCCCAGATAAGATGGCATTTAGGAGCTGGGGAGTGTAGCACTTTCGGGTGAGGTTTATGGGAACCAGATCATAAGAAAAAACAGGAGAGCCTGAGAGGGGCACTTTGTCCTGTATGTGACAGAAACCTGATTTACACTTTATTCCAACTATTCTCCCTCCTTATGGAATAAAGAGAATCACAACCATGGATTTAAAACAATGAAAAAGAAGATTGGCCGGGCGATGGTGGCGCACGCCTTTAATCCCAGCACTCGGGAGGCAGAGGCTGTTGGATCTCTGTGAGTTCAAGACCAGCCTGTTCTACAGAGCTAGTGCCAGGACAGGCTCCAAAGCCACACAGAAACCCTTTCCCAAAAAAAAAAAAAAAAAAAAGAAGAAGAAGAAGATTGTTTTTGTTTCTCTTCCTTTGGCGTTTGATGGAAAAGATATAATGATGGTGAAAAAAAAAAGTCCATGAAACTCTTTTGAAGTTTAGCTTAGATTTGACAAAAATGAGAACTGCCTTGGCTGTATCTCATGGGTGACAGTAGCAGCAGTAGGGTGAGACTCACTTGAATGTCATGATCTGTTTGGTCTTTCACTATAAAAGACACAATTAATAGACCAGTCTAATAGGCAAGGAACTGGAGTTTATGGAAATAGATTACACTCTCAAAATACTACAGAGCGATTAGAGAGCTAATGTGTTAATATAAGTTAACAGACTGCAGTAGATATTTATATAATTTTTAAACTATAGAAGATTAGTTCAAAGCAAAACAAATAAACAAAACACCCCAGTGTAAGAACTGCTCTGAGGCAGATTTTTACAGATGTATTAAGGATCCAGATCCATTAGTCTTAAAGTGGGAAGACTTATATTGCATATAGAATCTAACCTATTTACACAACACCCTAATTGTGGATCTAGGATCATTGACAGAAAAGCCTAAGATAATTCAAATCACTTTGGCTGGCCAGAAGATGGAGGCAATATGAAAAGCAATGTGACGTGACTGTCTTTGTTTTTATGTTCTTTTTATTGAAAATGGACTATTTTCTTATATAGTGTATCCTTATTACAGTTTTTCCTCCCTCTTTTTTGGAAGATCCTCTCCACCTCCCCTAAATATAGATCCACTCTCTTTCTGTCTCTAATAAGAAAAGAACAAGCTTCAAATCTAAGAGATAACAACAAAACAAAATAGAACATGATAAAAAAAGAAAATCATGTAGAGTTGGATGAGACAAATCAACAGGAAGAAAGAAATCCCAAGAGATGGCAAAAGAATCAGAACATTCCTTATCACACTCAGGAGTCCCTTGAAAATTAAACTGGAAGCTGAGTTTATATAAGTTTATATAAGCAGAGGTCTTATATAAAGACCAAGCCATATAGTCCCTGGTCTTGCTACTTCAGTCTGTGAGTTCATATGAATATTGCTCAGTTGATTTAGAGGACCTTTTTCTTTTGGTGTCTTCCATCAACTCTGACTTTTACACTCATTCTTTCTCATCTTCTGTATGGTTCTCTAAGCTCTAAGAGGAAAGATTTGATAGAACAACCTATTTGGAGCCGCACATACCAAGGTCTCTCTTTCTCTTCATAATATCTGGCTAAGGGTCTCTGTATTTGTCCCCATCTCTTGCAAGAGGAATCCTCTCTGATGATGGCTTAATAAGGAACTGGTCTTTTATTATAGCAGAATGTCATTAGGAGGCATTCTATTACCACATTTAAAAAATATCCCAGTAGTATTTGGTTTCACCTAGGTCTCTAGATTGTCTCACTGTTTGGTCACCAAACAGTGTCAGGTATAAATTTGATCTCGTGGTGTGGGAACCCTTACTCTGGCACATCCCTGACACTATAGGTCAAAAGTTGTGTGGCTGGGTTGGTGTACCAATTCCTCCACTGGAAGACTTGCCTGGTCATAGACATGGCCAGTTTGGCTACATATTCATTATTGCTAAGACTTTTATCTGGGATCATGTTTACTTGCTCAGATATGCTCATAGAGCCTTTATTAATAATAGTGAGGACACAGAAATGACTTAGATGCTCCTCAACCAAAGAACGGATAAAGCAAATGTGATACATTTACACGATGCAGAATTACTCAGCTGTTAAAAACTATAATTGAAATTACATGGCACAAGTGAGAAGGAAACATGGAACATGCAACAAACACGCTTAGGAGTTTATGAGGGGGGGTGTACAGGCCTGGTGAAGATCGGTGTGCAGAGAGAGAAAGAGGTGAAGATGGCGTGTCTAGCTTTTAAAGGCTGCCTAGGGGATGTGGGTACGTCATACGCAGATGATGGAGCTCACACATGCATGTAAAGGCTCACACGTCACATGTAGGTGATGCAACCTGCCACACATGGGTCACGTCTCAGGGCTTTTCTGCACATGTGTGGCCCTGGAGCCCAGAAGTATCACCCATATTGTAGCTGAATCATAGCAGTAACATCATGAAATTAGAAAGCAAATGGATGGAACTAGCAAAAAATATCCTGAGTGATGGACCCATATATGACATGTACTCTCTCATAAGTGGATGTTAGGTATAAAGTAATGGACAATCATACTACAATCATCAGACCAAGAGAGGCTAGGTGACAAGGAGGTCTCAAGAGGGACACTTGTATCTCCCTAGAAAGGGGAAATAAAAAGATATCATGGGTGGACTGGAGGTGGGTGTGGATGAAAAATAAGGGATCAGTTTGGGATGAGAAGAAAGAATACAGAAAAACCCTCTGGAAAGGGGATCATTTCAGGGTCATTTAGAAACCTGATGCAACAATGTTATTTTTTAATAGATAAGTAGTACTCCATAGTGTAAATACTCCATACCCTACTTTCTTTATCCATTTTTCTATTGAGGAGTATCTAGGTTGTTTTCAATTTCTTGCTATTATAAATAGAGCAACAAGTAAAATGATTGAGTAAGTGTCCTCATGGTAAGATAACTCTTTTCTTGGGTACATGCATAAGGGTGGTATAGATATATCTTGAGTTGGATTGATTTCCAAATTTTTGAGTAACTGTCATACTGATTTCTACAGTGGGTGTACAAGTTTGCACTCCTTTTAGCAATGTGTGAGTGTTCCTTGCTCAACATCCTCTCCAGCAAGAGCTGTCACTTTTGTTATTGATCTTGACAATGCTGAAATGTGTAAGATGGAATCTCAGACTTGTTTTGATTTTTTATTTCCTTGATAGATAAGAATTTTGAACAATTCTTTCAGTGTTTCTCAGACATTTGAGTTTTTTCTACTTTATTTATTCTACTGAGAATATTCTGTTTAGATCGGCATCCCTTTTTTAATTGGGTTATTTGTCTTCTTAAGTTATTTATATATTTTGAATATTAGTCCTCTATTAGATGCATAATTGGTAAAAATATTTTTCTATTCTGTATGCTACCACTTTGTCTGATTGACTATGTCCTTTGCCTTACAGAATATTTTCTGCTTCATGAGATACAATTTGTTCATTTTTGATCTAAGTGCTGTGATACTGGTGTTCTGTTCATAAAGTCTTCTCCTATCCAAATGAATTCAATGTTATCTACTACTTTCTTCTCTTAGCCTCAGTGCATCTGTATTTATGTTGAGCTTCTGTTTTACCAAACCAAAACAAAAAATAAAAGACTACCACAATCAAATCCCCTCCCTACTACTTCCTACACATCTCTCTATACCTTTTCCAGACTCCCTCTTACTCTATGAGGGATAGATATAAAGATATTTACTTTCTGTCAACTAACTGCTGGTTTCACCTCCTGACCGAAAGCTGATTTTATATAATTAAGGTAAATGAAAACTAGGAGTTCACAGTATGGCCAAATATTTCCCAACACTGTTTTTTTTTTGTTCAAATCTGTAAAGAATTGTGTCAGAATTATAATTCTAATTCTAGTCAATCTGTAGACTGCTTTTGGTAGAATGAGCATCTTTAGTCTGTGCATTCTACCAGTCCAGAAGCACTGGAGATCTTTCCATTGTCTGATACCTTCTTCAATTTCCTTCTTCAATGACTTGAAGTTTTTTATCATACAAGTCTTTCACTTGCTTGGTTAGAGTTACCCCAAATATTTTATATTATTTGAGGCTTTTGTGAAAGATGTTGCTTCTCTGATTGTTTTTCACTCTGTTTGTCATTTTTCTGTAGGAGGGCTAATGATTTCAGTGAGTTAATTTTGTATCTAGCCATTCTTGCTGAAAGTGTTTGTCAATCATAGGAGCTTTCTGGTAAAATTTTTAGGATAATTCATGTATACAATTATATTATCCTTAACTTAAGATACTTAAGCCCGTACTTCACAGGCTTGTAGGTGATGGAGAACTCGCCCAGGTAGTGGCCAATCATCTCTGACTTGATCTCCACCTGGTTGAAAGTCTTGCCGTTGTACACGCCCACCATGCTCACCACCATCTCGAGCAGGACGATCATGTCCCGCAGGTGGGTCTTCACCATCTAGGGCTTCTCCATGGGCGGTGCCTCCTTCTTGGCCTTTCTCAGGCGCTTGAGGAGCGACTGCTGCTTCCGCTGCAGGCCGCGGTTGAGGCATCGCCTCTGTCGGGCACTGTAGAGCTGCATCAGCTGCTCATAGGACATGTCCAGCAGCTGGTCCAGGTCCATGCCGCGGTAGGTGAACTTGGAGAAGGTCCGCTTCTTCTTCTGCTCCACTTCAGCCATCTTGGCGGCGACTCTGAAAAGCCATGGTAATTCTTATAAAGGAAAACATTTAAATGAAATGACTTACCGTTTCAGAAGCTTAGTCCATCATCATCTGATGGGACAAGGCAGTGTGCAGGTAGACATTGTGCTAGAGAAGGAGCTGAGAGTTCTACATTTTGATCCTCAGACAACAAAAAGTGAACTGTCCCACTGGATTTGTCTTGAGCATGTATGATACCTCAAAGCCCACCCACACAGTGATACACTTCTTCTAAACAGGCCACAATTAATCCAATAAGGCCACACACCCTAATAGTGCCACTCTCTATGGGACCATTTTATTTCAAATTACCACAAGTTGTATCTGCATCTCTAGGGTGACACATACTTGATCACAGTAGCTTTATGATGTTTTCTTGGATTAAGTTTGCAAGTATTTTATTGAGTATTTTTGCATCTATATTCATGAGGGAAATTGGTCTGTAATTCTGTTTCTTTCTTTTGGAAATATTATGTGGTTTTTTTATTCATTAGGATAATTGTGGCTTCATAAAATGCATTTGAAAATGCTTCTTCTGTTTCTATTTTGTGGGAATTTGAGGAGTATTGGAACTATCTTTTCTTTCAAAGTATGGTAAAATCCCATGTTAAAACTGTCTGACCCTGTGCTTTTTATGGGGAGGGAGAGAGACTTTTAAGAACTGTTCCTATTTCACTAGGGCTTGTAGTTCTTCAAATTTTTGATTAGTAAAGAAGTGGAATACTTTAAGCACAGCTTAATGGGGTGGAGCATACTGCTAGGAGACTAGAATACAATGGTGATGATAATGATTTTAAGTGTAAGGAGTTGGCTCAGAGGTTTCAGAGAATTTTAGATGTTGCTGAGAAATGATTTTGTGATATTTTGGTTAAGAGGGTGGCTGTCTTTTGTCCTTGTCTGAAAAGTATGTCTGGGGCTAAAGTAAAGAGTTTCAGATTAATTTCATAGGCAGAAGAAATATCAAAACAGCATGGTATGGACTCTGTCACATGGATATTAGTGGCAACTCTAATGAAGATTTATAATGAAAAGGAACAAACTGAGCAAGGAAAAATATTTGAGGAGAAAAGGACACCAGAAAGCAGAATGGAGCTAAATTCTGTGTGTGTTCAAGGAGATAAACAGTCTAAGAAATGGAATAAAGTGAGTGGTTACCTCAGGGCAATATCCCACCCAGCTAAATTTTCAATTTGTTAAAAGGAACTAAAGAAAAGTTTAGAGCTGCATGTGGTAGTGTATGCCTTTAATCTCAACACTGGAAAGACAGACTGGCAGATTTCTGTGGTATGGGAGGTCCTTCTGTCTATGTGTTGCTTTTATTGGTTAATAAATAAAGAAACTGCCTTGGCCCATTGATATGATAAAATTTAGGTAGGCAGGGAAAACTGGATTGAATGCTGGGAGAAGGAAGGTGGAGAGAGAGACAGCATGGAGCCGCTGATAGAGATGGACATGCTGAAACTTTGCTGGTAGGCCATGACCTCATGGTAATGCACAGATTAATGGAAATGGGTTAAATTAACATAGAACAGATTACCCAATAAGAAGTCAGAGCTAATGGGCCAAGCAGTGATTTAATTAATACAGCTTCTGTGTGATTATTTTGGTTCTGGGCGGCTGGGATGAACAGGTAATGCTCCTTACAACAAATTGATGCCCATCATGAGTTTGAGGCCACTCTGGTCTAAAGAGAACATTTCAGAACAGCCCAACTTAGGCAGTGAAAGGCATAGTGCTGCCGAAGATGTAAGGAAATTAGGAGAGAATGCTTCAGCTCCAGTAAGCAGCAGAACATGGCAGGTTTAGCCTTATGGTTCTGAATTTAGAGTTAAGGATAGAAGAAAAGAGTTATGGAATAAAACTGTTGATTCCAGGTATGTGTCAAGGGTGTCCCTGAGTGGAGGCCTAGTAGAGAGGCCATTGAGTGAAGTTGTGAATGTGAAGCCTGGATCACCTTGGAGAACCCAAGATATTAGAGATGCCAGAGTAGTGGGATAACTGCCGAGGACAGCTACTAACAGGGAGTGGAACTAGACCAAGAAAAAGAAGTTTGTTCCAGTCAATGGAATTGGGGGGTCTAAAGAGTATTTCAATACCAGACATGAACATGCAGAATAGGAGTTTGCCCAGCTGATTTTCAGTATTCTTTAGATCCAATATTTCCTGTCTATGCTCCTTTTGCAGAATTTTTGAAATGGTGATGTATATCCTGTGCCATCATATGTTGGAGGTATGTGATCTGCTTTTTTATTTTAATTTTACAGGGGATTACTGTAATGGTCTGTCCTGTTCCTTAAGAGACAAGCTGTGCCCACTCCTCTCCCCCACTGATACAAGTGGATCTTCCTTCTGCTTCCAGCCTGACCTCCTTCTTTTCCATCTTTCTCCTGAGGAGGTAACTGCTGCTGTGGCTCCTCCCCTCTCCTCCCCCCTCTCTTTCTCTCTGTTTCTTTTTTTTCTCTCTTTCTGCCTCTCTCTCCTTGTCCCCTTTTCCCTCCCTCCCCCTTTTACCTTCCCTTACATAACCCACTAAATAAATATGCAACCTCACCCTGCATGGCATGCCTATGCATCTCTGTCTCTCACTCACCACATGGCTCCCTGCCTAGGACCTGCTGACCCTCGTGGCCTGCTGCTGTACCCCTTGGGAATCAGCAGCATTTTATCTAAACCATAACAATTACACTTAAAGAAAATGCATGAGTCTCAGAAGAGACTTTGGACTTTGAAACAAGTTTGGGACTGTTATAGACTATGGGAATTTTGAAGTTAGACTCAATGCATTTTGGCATCATGGTTTTGTGACATGATATGGCTTTAGGGCTTAGGAGAGAAATATGTCAGTTTGAACGAAAATAGGCACCCAAGGGAGTGGCATTATTAGGAAATGTGGTCTTGTGAGAATACTTGTCATCATTTTGAAGGAAATGTGTAACTGTGGGGGCAGGCTTTGAAGTTTTTTTTTCTCAAACTTCATTCAGTGTGACAGTCACTCAACTTCCTGTTGCCTTCAAGATGTAGGACTCATAGCTACTCTAGCACCATGTCTGCCTGCATTCTGCCATGCTCCCTATCATGATATTAATGGACTGAATCTCTGAAACTGTAATCCACCATTTCAATTAAATGTTTTCTTTATAAGAGTTGCTATAGTCACTGCTTTGTAGACCTTGCTATCTCCTGTCACCACTTGTTGCAGCCATGTTCTTCAATATCTAGACAACGGAGAGCCCTTAGGCCACATCTCCTTTGAGCTATTTGCAGACAAAATTCCAAAAACAGCAAAATACTTTTGCATCTGAGCACTGGAGAGAAGGGATTTGGGTATAAGGGTTTGTTCTTTTACAGAATTATTCCAGGATTCATGTGCCAGGATGGTGATTTCACATGCCATAATGGCACTGGCAGCAGATCCAAATCTATGGATAGAAAAAAAATGAAAGAGAGAACTTTATTCTGAGGCATACAAGTTCCGGCATCTTGTCCAAAGCAAATGCTGGACCAAACACAAATGATTTCCAGTTTTTTACCTACACTTCTAAGACTAAATGTCTGGATAACAAACCTGTGGTCTTTGGGAAGGTTAAAAAAGTCATAAACATCATGGAAGTCATGGAACATTTTGGGTCCAGAAATAGCAAGAGAAACAAGATCACCATTTCTGACTGTGGACAATTCTAATTTTTTGACTTTTGGGTTTCTTACTCACAAGACCATTCCTTCTGTAGCTCAGAAGAGCACCCCTCAACCATCTGCTCCCAATATCCTGTAATCTCTGCTCTCACTGAAGTTCTTTGGGCCCCACATTCTTCTCATTCCCCTCCAAGTCGAGCAGGATTGCAGGGTTAATAATATGATTACAAATAAACACTAAAGAGGAAGAAAAAAAGAATTGCATGGTCATGGAGTCTCTTCACAGCAATAAAAACTAAGACAACCTGGACTTCTTCTCTATGGTAACTTGAATGTAATTGGCTCAAATAATCTCACAGGAAGCGATCCTATTAGGAGCAATGACTTGGTTGGAGTGGGTATCTTACCGTTGGAGGACGTTTGTCACTGTGTAGTGGGATATGAAGTTTCCTATGCTCATATACTTCCCAGTTAGTCTGTACACTTCCTTTGCTTGCAATATGTAGAACTCTCAGCTATTTCTGCAGTACCATGTCTTCTCTCATGCTGCTATGCTCCCTACCACTATGATAATGGACTGAACCTCTGAAACTCTAAGCAATGTGCCTCAATTCAATTTTTCCTTATAAAAGTTGCATGGTCGTGGTGTCTTTTCACAGCAATAAAACCCCTAAGTCATTCTCATTTCTCTATTCCTGTCATACTTAGAGTCAGTTATTTCATCTTGTTCTAGATTTCTTGATGTTTTGTGTCAGAAGTTTGTTAATTTAATATTTCCTTTGATCAATGTATCCATTACTTTTTCTGTGTTTTCAGTGCCTGCGATTATGTTTTTCATCTCTTGTATTCTGTTGGTGAAGCTTGCCTTTGTAGTTCTTGTTCAAATTCCTAAAATTTTCATTTCCAGCATTCCCTCAGTTTAGGTCTTCTTTATTGATCCTTTTACAATATTCAGACCTTAAACATTCTGGTCATATTCATTTCTTTGCACTCTTCATTTGTGTTTTCTGGATGTCTTTATGGGCTTTCTTCATTTCCTCTTTAAGGACCTCTATCATATTCATAAAGACTGTTTAGGTCTTTTTCTTTTATTTATTTATTTATTAAATATTTCTGTCTCTTCCCGTCACGGCCTCCCATTCCCTCCCCCTCTCCCAATCAAGTCCCCCTCCCTCGTCAGCCCAAAGAGCAATCAGGGTTCCCTGCCCTGTGGGAAGTCCAAGGACCACCCACCTCCATTCTTAAACTTTTAATGATTTATTTAAGTTTTATTTTATGTACATTGGTGTGAAGGTGTCAGATCTTGTGGAACTGCATTTTCAGACAGTTGTGAGCTGCCATGTGGGTGCTGGGAATTGAACCCGGGTCCTCTGGAAGAACAATCAGTGTTCTTAACCGCTGAGCCATATCTCCAGTCCCCTGAAGGTCTTTTTCTTGTGTTTCACCTATGTTAAAATATTCAGTGCCTGTTGCGGTAAGATTGCCAAGCTTTAGTGGAGACATATTGTCGTGACTGTTATTGGTCTTGTTTTTGTGCTAGTATTAAGGCATCTGGGATTGGGAAGATTATAGTTTCAGATGCTTATATATGATTTTGCCTTTTTTGGTTGGGGTTTTCTTCCTACACTTCTGTTTTCTCTCTGGAATTTAGGAACATGTGGTGGCTGTGTATTGCCTGGCAGGAATTTTTCTGTGGATCTGGTAGTTGTGCCCACTTAAGGATGCAGGTAAAATGTGTTTCTGAGTATTTGAACTGACACTTAAGAATAAGGACACACTGGGTATCTGAAGGCATTCCCAGAAGGGAGGAGAGCAGTGTTTAACCAGGATCATCTTATTTCATCTCTTTGGAATTTGGGCTGAGAGTAAAGAGAACTAATCCCAGAAGGTATGTCATAAAGCTGGGAATGAGCCTGGGATAGTGGATCTGGAGGAACAGGAGGAGAGTGGAAGATTTTCCATCCAACTACCTGTTTCACTGGCAGGAGTAGCCTTGGAGTTATAAGAAAGTGCCTGCTGGAGTTTGGACTGAGATAAAGCATTGGGTGGGAGGAGGGAGGTTAGGAGAGGAAGGTCTGTGGGTTCTACAAGTGCTGTGGTGGGGGTAGACTAGAACAGGTGTTCTGCAGTAGAGCTCTGGATGAGACTGTGGAATTGGAATTGGAGAAAGGGAGGAGTGATGAATTTCTTCAGTTAGATTATCTGTTTCTCTGGCTGGCTCAACTGGTATGTTCTTAGGGATTGCCTGCTGGCATTGGAAGCTGGCCTTATGGAATGATTTAGGGGAAGAAAAGTTGAAGGAGAAGATCTTTGTGATCAGTAGGAAATGGGGTCAGAGAGAAAAGAGTCAGCTGTAGGAGTTGTGGTATAGACTTGGGGTTGAAACTAGGGAACTGGATCTGGAAAAGCAGAAGATGAGGTAAAATTCTGCAGTTGGCCTACCTGCTTCTTAGACAGGAGTGCTGTTTTAGGAGTTGGGAGTGATCACCCCTTATAGCAAACACAAAAACCAGGTTCCTCAGATAGACAAGCTCAAGCAACTGGATTCTGACAACAATGACCTGAAAAGGGATCTTTGCTTGAAATTTCCAGAGAGGAACTGATTTAGTTATTGCCTTGACTTCAGATTTGTCAGCTAAGTCATGGAGTCTGTATAATTTGTTACAATACTGAGGATCAACAGGCAGTGGTAGTACATGCCTTTAATAGCAGCACTGGGAGAGAGAGGCAGGCAGATCTCTGAGTTTCAGGCCAGCCTTATCCATAGAATGAGTTCCAGGTCAGCCAGGGCTACATAGAGAAATTCTGTCTTAAAAACTAACAAGCAACAACAGAAGAACAGAGATTTACTATATAATCTAACACTGCGCTTAACAATATTTCTTATGATTTGAAAGTACAAACAGGCTAGGGTGCAAGGGAGGGAGAAAGGAAACAAGAGAGCAAAGGGAAGTGGATATGATCAAAATACATTTCTATGTGTGTGAACTTGTTACGATAAAGCTAATTTTTTACATGTTTATATGCTAATATAAAAAGAAACTCTTATGGTATACCTGAAGGGCAAGATATGGTTTAAAAAAAAAACAGAACCAAAACAAACGTGTTGCATTATTGTGGTGGTTTCAATAACATATGTTTGAATGTTTGGTCACTAAGGAGTAGCAGAATTTGAAAGGAGTTGAAGATGTGGCTTTGTTAGGGGAAGTGTGTCACTGGAGTTGGGCTTTGAGGTTTCAAAGCCCCATACAAATCCAAGGTCTCTTTCTCTCTCTTTCTGCCTGTTAATCATAATTTAGCTCCCAGTTCCAATGCCTGACTGCATGCCATTATGATTTCTGCCATAATGATAATGAACTAAGCTTTTGAAACTGTAAGCAAATCCTCAACTAAATGCTTTCTTTTATAATACCTGGCTTAGTTATGGTGTTTCTCTACAACAATAGAATCATGACTAAAACATTCATGTTATTTCTATTAAGTCCTTAGGAAGATCTCAAATATAGTAGTAGAAAAAGAAATCTGGGTGGAGAAGAAGATAAGAACTGGGGAGATGTAATTAAAGGGATCTAAATTAGCAAATATATAAATGAACAGGTTTAGAGAGCTAATATGCAATATGAAGAATAAATGAATCTGCATTATGTCATTAAATAAGTAGATTTTAGCTTTTCTATCTGAAAAGTGAAACTATATGTGATGATGGATATTTTGATCTGCTTCAGTATAGTAACTATTTTACTATCTATATGTATTCTATATCGTCATCCACTAGACTCCAGATAAAATAAATTTGTTTAAAAATATTCTATGACACATATTCAAGTCATATTTGTATAATGATAGTTTTTAGAAAGATAGCATAGGAAGATAAAAAATACTTTGAAAGAAAGGAGATGGATTTTTAGAAAGCACAATGGAAAAAGATTAAAGTAAGAAGTCATGACTTTTGATTCATCTCTATAAAACAATTTGATTGTTAAGCCTAAGGTTAATAGAAAATTATTAACATCTAACATGTAAAGTAAATGTTTTTAAATAAGTTTCTTAGCTTAAAACAAAGAAAGATGAAATTAATACCATTTTATAAGTCATTGCATGCTAATATAGTCCAGGAGAAACTGTAGATAAGGCTAATGTAAGAACTTGGCTATGTGCTGACTTCACAGTTGAAAGCCTTCATTAGGATTGTATCTCAAAGGATTAGTGATTAACCACATTTTCTCAATTGTGAAAAAAAGAGAACTTCAACTGAACTACAGTAACTACGCAGAAGTCATAACTGTCTGACAGGTATCCATCCATGGTTAGGTTATCAATATCACCTACAAACCATTACATTTCCAAACTGGAAATAATCTGAGCAAAAGCAGGTGTGCTATCTATATCAATGTTAGATAAGTTGATGACCATGAGGGGCTTTGACACCGGCTTAATTCCATGATCCCAACAGAAAAACACCCTAACTGCCTAGATCAGAATTTGCCTATAATAGAAAAAAATTAAACAGCTACTCTCAGGGTCTAAACCATGGCAACATTTAAAAGACATGGTCATTTGTCAGTATGACACGGGGAGACTTTAAGGAAGCCTAAATATCATCTAGCACATTAAAATTCTGGAAGAGAAACGTGAAAATCACCCTGCTGCTTAGTGCAACTGAAGGCTAGAAAAATTAGACTTCCTCATGATTAATGTTAGTACTGTCATCTTCCACTCTGTCACCTACTTCTAAGGAAACTGAGTTTGCATCATGGGCAGGAAGAAGCAGTTAAAGTAAGCATCAAGGCAAAAACAGAACCGATGTATAAAGCAAGATTGCTTTAACTCTTTCAAAAAAAAAAAAAACCTTCCCCCTCACATATATCTTGTCTCTTTCTGTGCCCGGCTTGATCAGTGAGGATAATTAGACTGAATCTCTGGTGGCAAGGCAGGTGGCAGCTGAATGGCTAGAAAATTACATACTTTGCTTCTCCACTGCCAAAAGTTACACTTTCCTGTTTCTGATTTTTTGTTATTGAAAAAGAAGATTTTTCCCCAAAGAGAAAATTTAGGTAGAGTTTCTTTCAGAAATATTTATAAGTCATCTATTATTATGGAAAGGCAGTCTGTAACTGCTGGGTCTTATTGAATGTAATGTTAATACTAATTAGAGTAGGAGGGAGCACAATGATGTAAATTCACACAAATCATTACAAATACATATAAAATCTAATCATGTTTATCTGTCTCATAAGTTGAAGATGAGATCTTGATCCTTAAACACTCAAGTAGACTCTCATGAACTAATTGAAAATATGAATCCTCTTCTTAGGAAGAATTATATGCAAACATTTATTGTAAAATATTAGCACTTAGGGAATTCTATAAACATTAGTTTCAAACATTTCTGTTAGGATTTTATACTTGCTGCATTAAAAGACTTTAAAACTCTGAAATTATAAGACATAACTGTAACTATAAAGGACAATCTTTCTTCAAAAGGTACTGAAGCATGTTGCCATATAAATCAAGGAACAACGTCTTTTAATGTAGATTTCAAATAGCAAGGTATTTGAAATATGGATCAGAGAGATGCCCACCAGACCTATTCCTTTGTTGTGGTTTGAATGAGAATGACCCTAATGTGTTCATATGTTTGAATGCTTGGTTTCTGGTTGATAGAACTATTTGGGAAGGATTAGAAAGTGTGGCATTTAGGAGGGTGTGTGTCACTTAGGGTGGGCTTTGAGATTTCAAAATCCCATCGTAGGCCCATTATCCTTCTCTTTTTACCTCTTGCCTGCAGACTGGGATGAAAGCTCTGTTCTGACAACATGCCAGGTGCCATACTTTCTGCCTTGATAGTCAGAGAACAACTTTCTGAAACTGTAAGAAAGCTCCAAGTTAAATGCTTTATTTTATAAGCTATCTCGGTAATGGTGTCTGTCCACAGCAAGAGAACAGGAACTAAAACTCTTTCTGACTGAACTACTGGCTACTAATAAAATCTAGGGGAAAAGGAAATCATTGTCTTTCAATGCATACCCACCAATGAGCCTCCAAGGTCCTAATGAATAATTCTAAATTTGTGGTCACATGGATATCCAAGACTAAACTCTATGTGTCAGAGACAGAATAAATATATGAATATGTGAAAGAAACTAGTAGGGAGAAATGAAAGGGGGCAATGTAGTGATAAGAGGCAATTTGGGAGTGAAAATGATCAGAGTACATATATTCCTGAACAAAACTGTCAAAATACAAATTTAATAAAGGGTTTTTAAGTGGTTGACAAAGAGTAGCAAATTCTTCTAAGAAAAGGAAAGAGTGGGAAGAGAATTGGACAAGGTTCTAGTGGATGAAGTAAGCAAACAGAGGGGATGGTTGTCTGGACGGAGTCAAAGGAAAGGACAATGGATATATAAAGACACATTGAACACTGAGGGAGTACTCCGTAGCTAGAAAAAGAATCTGTTGCAAAGAGCAACAGATGGGCATGTGAAAACTAGAAAGGGTGAGGAGCATTTTCAACACAATTTCAGAAGGAAAAAAGGAGAGTCTGAAGAAATGAAGTTGCTGGGAAAGAAACCTTATTTGGTATCTAGATATAAGACTGGGGGCTTTAGAAATGAGTAGCAGAAGATGGCGAGCCACTTCTTTATTCCTCTCAAACATGTAGCATCTTCAAAGGTTGCTAGAATTAATGCCTCCATAAATACTCCTTCATAGTGATGACTTACACTTTTTAGTTTTGGAAAATCAAACACACTGCCTTGTGCATGCTAGACCAACAGTTTGGCACTGAGGTACACCTTCAGACCCTTAAAATGTTTTTAGTGCTCTCATTTCATTCTCTACAGGCATCCTTGCATTGCATGATTACAGACATTTGTATTTGCCTTAAAACCCTTAACTTCTCTTCAGAGCCTATAAGCATGTCTGGTTGTAATTAAGATTCAGTAATCTGTAACCTTTCTGATTCTAGCTTCTGTCTCTCTCTCTTATATTTGCATTTGTTTCCTGGTATGTCATGGCATGGACATACTAGAAGGAAAACAACTGTCTTGTCAACACAAACTAGATACATCTCATCCTGTCTGCCTTACATGTTTCTTTTGCCTTGTTAAGACAACTCTACTTAGTTCTGCCAATACCAATTTTACCATTGCTCCACTTTTTATTTATGTCAATATGACCAAGTTTCATAAATACTTACCTTACAAATATGCCTTAAATCTGGTGCCTTTTTCACATGACTACAATTCAGTTTAATATTTATTACTTATCTAAACTCACCCAATAACAACATTGTTGAACTCATTGCTGCTAGGATGATTCTCCTCCAAACACCTTTTTCAGTGTACAGGTATCAATTTTCAAAACCAAACACATGGGGAGTCATGTCACTCTTTTGCCTAAAAGAATTCATCACTTCCATTCTCCAGCAGCAAGATTTGCAATCAGAACAAGAGCCTTCAGAACCTTGCACGGCTAATCTTTCCAGGTTGGCCTCCCATTTTCAACAAGACCAGTGCTCTCAAATATAGGCAGTGCTATACTCACCTAAAGAAAACTATGCTTTCCAGAGAATGCTGTGCTTGCCTGGATAGTACTTTGCTCTCTAGAGAGTGCTGTGCTCCCCTGGAGAGTGCTGTGCTACCCTAGAGAAAGCTGTGCTCCCCAACAGAAAGCTGTGCTCCCCTGGAGAGTTCTGTGCTCACCTGAAGAGTGGTGCTGTGCTCCCCTAGAGAGCTGTGCTCCCCTAGAGAGAGCTGTGCTCCCAAAAGAGTGCTGTGCTCCACTAGAGGGTACTATGCTACCCTGGAGAGTGCTGTGTTCCTATGGAGACTGCCATGCTTCCCTAGCCTGACAGGGAAAACCATACCCATTTTTTTCACACCTCAAATATCAATTTTTACAATCTTCTGTTCTCTCAAGTAATAGCTGTGATTTCCACCATTGCACTTCTAAAACATTCTCTATTCCCAAATACTCCATTGTCTACTTTAACCCTATCTCTCCCAAGTATTTGGGTGCACAGAGGAAAACTGATGACATAATTACCTCTACTAATTCTGTCTGTTGTTTCTCATCTCTGAATACACATGTCCAAATTACTACAAATGCTACAATCTCAGATTTCCAATTCAACACAATCTCTGCCTAGCATACTGTTTTCTCCATTTCACAATCAGATTAAAAAGTCAAAATAGGATATATATGGACTTGCTGCCAGGTACTTAGAAATAGGAAAGGAATTGCAAGCATACATAATTGGTTTTGTCATATTTTTTAAGGCTGGATGCACAACTATAAAAATCTAAATATAACATGATGTGCATTTAAAAGTATAAATTTGCATGTATTAAATGTATGATTATTAAAGTTTAATTAAACCACATTAAGAAACTAATCAAAGCTTGTTGAAAGAAAGTGATATTTTTTTCCAATAATTAAAAGCTATAAACTTAATAATTATAAACATACTCTGGCTCACAAGAATTAATCATATATTCTGTTATACTCATAGATCAGTGCCTAGCCCAATAATACTCATAGAGGTTTCCTCCCTCAACTCATGGGACCCAATGCAGAGACCCACAGCCAAACATTAGACAGAGAGGCCAAATTGGCCTCTATGGGGTTCCTTCCCTGAGAGCAGTGACAATCTTGAGGAAGGGGGGAGGGATCTATGAGCCAGAGGATCAAAGACGTTAGAAAAACATGGTCCACAGACATCAACTAAGCAGGTCTCCCAAGGGCTCTCAGAGAATGAAGTGGCAATTACAGAGCCTGCATGAGTCTGCACAAGGCTCTCTGCAAATCTGTTATGATAGCTTGGTGTTTTCACAGAACTCCTAATAGTGAGAGAAGATGGGTCTCTGACTCTTTCACCCACTCTTGAGTTTCTTTCCTTGTACTGGGTTGCCTTGCCTAGCCTTGATATGAGTTTCTGCCTTGTCTTATTGTAATTTGCTATGCTGTTTTCATTTGGTATATCTGGGAGACCTGCTATTTTCTAAAAAGTGAAGGAGGAGAAATGAATCTGGGGGTAAAGGGAAAAACAAGGGAAGTGGGTGGAGTGAGGAATAGGAAACTGTGATTAAGATGCATTGTGTGAGAGAATAAAAAAGAATTGATCACAACTGAATCAATGTTCATGCTAACAATATGTAAAGAGTATGTAACCCAAGAGAAAGATACAGCATAGCAGCAAGAAGAAAGATTGCTACAGAAGGCAGCATCTTCACTGAGAAGAAAAGACCACTGATAAAGAAAGAGCCTTTAAGTTAGACAAAGACATAGCACTGATCTGGACAGAATGTTTCTACTCTGGAGTTGCATTCAACAAGCTAACCAACACGCATGCTATCACATATTGTTACTATTCAACAGTAAATCTTATTCTAATCACCCTACTTCCCAACCCAAGTACTTTATACAGATAGACAATCAGGCAGGGCAAGCAATGAAAAATACCAAACTCTTCTAACAGTTATATTTCTCTTTTTAAATTATCTACTTTCTTGTTTTATATGTTGGTTTTTGTGTGTTCTGTTAACATGGTTCAATATATCTGTATGCCATCTTTTTGGAACACAGTTGAGATTAAGTTTCTGCCTCTACAAGAATGATAGCTAGACATGCTGTTCACCTCTAACGCTATTCTATAGAGTTATACTTTTTCCAAATACAGATTTACCCCAATAAAAATATGAACTACAGAGAAATTGGTACTAGTCACAAGAAAACAATTTTATGGGATAATTAAGATTCATAAAAGCACAGACATTTGGACAAAGTCAAACTACACATCCAAAATAAATAATAAGATTTGGGAGGAGGCTCTGTCCTGCATTTTCAAGTGTGACTTCAAGGAGGAAAAATAAACAAAAGCATGATGAACTACAAAAGGATGAGTCATGGAATCATATACTTAGAATTGCTAATTAGGACATACTTTTAATGGAACAGAAACTAGAATACTGAGTTCAAGGTGAAAGCAGTAGAATTTGGTAATGAAATAATTATTTTAATGTACAAGGAGAGCATGATATAGACTCACACAAATAAAACATTTTTTTTCCTCTCAGATCTACAAGAAACCAATTCTTGAGTTAAGGAGAACTCTCATGGTTAAAAATACTGGCTGCTTTCCAGAGGACCAGGGTACAGTTTCCAGCCCCCATTTGTAGCTCTAGGTTCAGGTGAGCTTATGCCCTCTTCTGGGCCTTATGGGCATCTGACATACATGTGATTCATATACATACATACATGCATTCACACATACATACACATGCAAACAAAATATTTATACATATGAAGTTAAAAAAATAAAAGCATGCTGATCATGGAACATAGAGGTGACGATGAATAAATTTTAGAAAACAGTAGCCAAAATGACTGATGATAATAAAAAAAAAAGAAAGAGGAAAACAAGGAGGCAGCAAAGGGGTAAGAGGAGGAAGGCTTAGTCATCAATGTCAGTTATATAAAGATTAAAATGTCTCCTCAATTCCTGATTCCCTTATTAAACCAACCTCATGAGGAAAAACTGACCAAAGCTTCAGTGATGACATAGACAATACAACATCAGTGCAGGCACCAAGACTAGCCTCCTTCCAGCACAACCAAGATTATCATCACACCTGCCTTAGTGCTCCAAGTTACAGATTGTGACACCAATTACAACACTGAAAGGCGACTCTCAAGTCCAATTTCACAAAGTCAAGAAGCTTTCATTTCACTGTAAATTCATGTGGATTCCTCTTACACAGAGAAAATGCTCACTATTTTTGAAATGGAAATGAAAAGAGGATCAGTAACATATACTTGGCAGAGATAATCTAAGTCAGTGCTTAGATTTTCCAGTTTGTCGAGTCAATAATTCTTAGAATATTTTATATTATGATTTTAATATGTAATGAATATAAGCTCAATTATTTGCTCTCCGAAGTGGTTTCTTAAAGCAAGTGATGACTTGAAAATTGAATATTTTAAAGTTTCTAAAGTCAAACTGAAAATTACATATAAGACCACTGAAAATGTAATTTTTTTGGACACAGGACCAGGTCACCAAACAGGCCTTTTTCTATCATTTATTTCCTCAAAATTAGTAAAATTCTAAGTCCTCTCAACCTCTATGGGGTTGGACAATCATGACAGTAAGTCTTTTAAACTCTAAAAAAGCTGCTCGTAAAGCAAGGCTCTGTGCTCTAACACTTTATGGTAGCTGAGTGAACCTCAAGTTTCGGAGCAATTACTTAATATTATACAGAGTTCATGTTTTTATTTAGTACTTCAGAAAGTTAGAAAGGTAAAAAGGGAAGACATGGACATATGTAATGAAGATAAACTATATTTAATTGAATTCTTACAAATGTCAATCAATAAATTGCACACTCAATTTTCAAAACAGAGAAAATTGAAAACTATATGTCAAATAATTGTTAATCTATCTACTTAATTATTTATCCGTAAAACATACTTGGGTGAAGTGCCAAAGGGAAAATACCATACATTGACATGTATTACACATACACACATATACACATCTGAGTGCCTCAAGGGATTTCATTGACTTCAGAGACATTTTGAAGTAAGAACCGTGTGTCGATTCTGACAACTTCCCAACCCCTGTCATGATAATTTTTCATGTTTTACTCATTTACAAGTCAGCATTTTAATTTTACTATTAATCTTACTCATCAGTAAATACTTCCAAAAATAAGATTACATTTATTTTCCCTCTGTAAGAAATGTCTGCACTTAAAGCAGAGCAGATGTACTGCCTTCTTTCATTTTTGAATGATAATTCACTCCAACTGCTACTGTGGAGGTTTAACTGGGGCTTATGTCACCCAAATAAGATAATCCTTGACTGTTAAGGGTGTATAAAATATAAACATAATGCAATTCTAATTTTCCAGAGATAAAATTTTGACTTAAGAGTTCAGTAATTTGTGAAAAAGTTAAATTCCATAAAATGATTGGGTACAATGATGAAATGCTAAATAACATCTGTTTAAATCAATAAAATAGAAAATATTAGCAATAAAATCTAGTGGTGTCGAGCTGAAGCAACAGGAGTTCTCACATATAATTGATGGAATTATGAAGTACTAAAGAAAATTTTTAAAAAGTTTTAGGCAGTTTATTCTATAGTTAACCTGTGCCTAAACCAGGATCCAGTAACTTCACATTTAGGTATTTATTCATGAGAAACAGAAATATGTGTTCATACAAAGCCTTGGTGAAAATGTTAAAACAGTTTTATTTACAATGATCAAAAAGTGGTAAACAAGCTATATATTTATTATCAGGAAAGGGAATAAGTTATGCTTAGTGTAATTATTAAGAAGAACACTGTACCAAAGAAGAAAATGTTAATAATTAAATCCTTCAAACACTATATTGGATGAAATAAGTCTATATGGGAGCAAACGCCATATATGCCAATTTATATTAAGACCAGGATAAGCCAGGGGTGAAAAGATCATTTTCTCTGGAATAGGAATAAACAAAAGGAGGTCAATGGGAGCTTTTTAGAATATTAAAAAGTGTCAAATCTTGAATATGGTATTGGTTCAATTAGTATGCATTTATTGAAAATTCATTAGAAGGTATATTTAAGATCAATGCATTTTCACTTTACAGATTATATCTCTATTCAGACATTTTGAAATTTTAGTGCAGATTTTGAGTTTACCTCCAATTCAAGAGAAACAATAAGAAAGATGAAAAGACCTAGTGAAAATAGAGAGAAATCTGGGCAAGGAAGAACCTGGGGACCATTCTATATCACAGGAACATTGCACTGGCTAGGTTTGCATCAGCATGGCACAAGATTAAGTCATTAGGTGAAAAGGAAGCTCACTTGAGAAATTGCCCCTATCAGACTAGCCTATGAAGAAGATGATCTTTTGACTGATGATTATGTAGGAGGTCCAGATCACTGTGGGTAGTGCCACTCCTATGGTAATGATTCTGGGTACTATAAGCGAGTAAGTTAAGCGAGACAGAAAGGACAAGTCAGTTAACAGCACTCTTTTATGAGCTTCCTGCCTCGGGGTTCCCATCTTGAGTTCAAGGCCTGACTTCTCTCAGTGGAGGACTTATAAACTATTTCCTCCCCAACCAACTTTTGGTTACAGTTTATCACAGCAATAGAAACCCTAAGACAGATACAATCCAAATGTGGAACTCTATAATATAGACCATCTACTTACTATCTTTTAAAGTCAAAATGATTTTTAGCATTTTCATTTTTGAATATAGTTCCTGACTCTTGGCTCACATAGAATATAACAAGCTCACTCTCTATGACATAGCATGAAAAATACTTCATTAGAGCCATTATACCCAATTACATGTATCTTATTTAGTGTACTAGTGCCAGCTTCTTCTTTCATTGTATCTACATCAATGAGAATAAGAATTAATCAATAAAGAAATTTTTACTGACATGAAAGGTATATCTGAACAAATATTTTATTTAAGTTTTAGTAGGTCTAAGTATGAGAAATGGAAAATAAGAATATTACCTTCATAATTCCTATTTTACTGTGCCTAATATACTATACATATAATTATCCATGGATTAGTTTCATAGACTCTACTAGATTGGTTGATATTATTCTAGAAATGATTTAACAGGGTGAATAAGAGACACATCAAAACTCCAACTCTGTAGACAGAGTACAGAGAGAAGAATGAAATGACAGGATCCACAAAAATTAGTGTCTACCCAAGGTGAAAGACAAGGGAAGAAACAAAGATTACTTTCTTAATTTTCAACCCTCAAAATGTAAGAGTAGAATTGTTAGAAAAGGATTTGGCTTAATAAAATTCCTGTTTTCTTTGGGACAAGCTAATTTTACCATGATACATGATTAATAAAACTTCAGAGTCAGAAATTGGAGTTCAACCTGAAGATCCAAAAAGCAAAACAGTCACTGGCTCTTACCTTGGCCTCAGTCTGAAATGGCAATCCTGCCTCCTAGAATCCCAGAAAGAGACTGCATGTCTGAGAGCTGTTTTATAATTATCTGTAAAACTGGGATTAAAGGTATACACCGACATCACTAAAGGCATGTACCACCCAGTTTCTATGGCCACAAGTGTGGTTATTGAGATTAAAGGTGTGTGTCATCATGTTTACTGAGATGAAAGGTAGATGTTACCATAATCTGGTCTATAAGACTAACCAGTGGAACTGCTTTACTCTCAGATCTTCAAGCAGTCTTTATTTATTAAAATACAGTTAAAATCGACTACACAATAATGTTAAAATACTAACTGGAAATACAGCATAGAAATTGTGTGGTTATTTTAGGGCTAAACTAGCTGGGCAGCCAGGAACCAACAAGCAGCCCCCTCCTCTTACACACTGCTTAGTATTTTAAGAAGTGCTCCTGGTAGAAAAGGATTACAGATACACAATAAAGACAGATTCAGACAGCCTTCTGAATGGGTAACAGTGTTGGATAGATGTACATGACCTTAGGAGAGAGAGAAGAAAGAGTACTGACAGAGATTACAGGAGTAAAGATAATGAAATGAATATTTTAAAAATCAAAGAGAGCCATGTAAAGATGGAAAATAAACAGAGAGTCTGAGTTATGTATATTATTGTGTTTTCTTTGAATCTTTTTCTATGTATGAGCTAACTACAGAGAGACATTTCATTCTACAGTCTGCTAAGATAAACCAACATATATATTTTAAAGATGTCTTGACTTTAAAATTTTGAGTCTAAAGATATGTTACTTTGGAAAAGCAGTTCTGCTTTTGTTTCCATAGAAGCCTTCCAGGCTAATATGGTTTAATAGAATAAGACCACCTGAAAAGTCTCCATATATGCTAAGAACACTTTGCCCAACAATCAACAGGAAATATTTTAGAGAACTATGCCCAAATTCACAAATATTGTTTATAAATGTTTATTTTCATTTTAAAAGGGTTGGTTATAAATGGTTAATGGTAACAATCAATTTTCAAAAAATGAATATTATATAGAGATGAATATTTTGCATTGGTATGGATCTTGATATATTGATACAAATTCAAGGTCAGTTTTGTTACATTGTACATGTTTTTTTTCACGTTTAGTTATTTATTAAAGATTTCTGTCTCTTCCCCGCCACCGCCTCCCATTTCCCTCCCCCTCCCCCAATCAAGTTTCCCTCCCTTGTCAACCCATGGAGCTATCAGGGTTCCCTGCCCTGTGGGAAGTCCAAGGACCACCCACCTCCATCCAGGTCTAGTAGGATGAACATTCAAACTGCATAGGCTCCCACAAAGCCAGTACGTGCAGTAGGATCAAAAATCCATTGCCATTGTTCTTGAGTTCTCAGTAGTCCTCATTGTCCACTATGTTCAGCAAGTCTGGTTTTATCCCAGGTTTTTTCAGACCTAGGGCGGGCCTTGGTGAGTTCCCGATAGAACATCCCCATTGTCTCAGTGTGTGGGTGTACCCCTCGCGGTCCTGAGTTCCTTGCTCGTGCTCTCTCTCCTTCTGCTCCTGATTTGGACCTTGAGATTTCTGTCCGGTGCTCCAAATTGGGTTTCTGTCTCTGTCTCCTTTCATAGCCTGAGCATATGTATCTCAGCTTTTAAGGTATTATATTTGTGCAGTTCATTTAATATGTATTATATAATTACAAATTACAGACCAATAGATAGTCATTTATAATAGTCAAACTTGTAGTCAGTTAGGTTTTCTATATATACAGATACATTTTTCAGTTAGATAAATAATCTTTAACACTGAACACTTACAGAATATGGCATTTAAAAGGTTTTAAGAACTTAGACTTTTCTTGATAAAGAGGCATGTCTGCTTTTGGTAGCATCATCTATTTAAAGAGGATGATGGGCATTGAAGAGGTTGGAGATTGCTAGCTATTTGGGCAAGAAACTGCTTTTGCTTGCACTGCTTAATGGTATGCTGTATTAACTGGACTGCAGGATCCACAGAAAAACGACTGTTGAACTTGACTAAAGGTAAAACAGTCCGTCAGGGTTTCTGCTTCATGAAAGCAGCTGCAGGAAACAGAAGAAAGTGAATGACAAACTTCCAATATAGTCAAAAAAGCTTTTCAAATTTTCTGCTTCATGGAAATGTCTGCCAGATACTATGGACCTGTAGGCTGAAGATAGGGGCCCCAACATTAAAAAAGAACTGGGAATGAATACCCAGGTAGCAAGATATCTTTGTCAGTTCTAAAGTTTTGGATTTTGCTTATGATGCACTTTCTGTTTACTTAGGTAATATTATATCCTTTTAAGGTCTTTGATGGAGTTGAAGAATAGGTTATCATAATTTTCCTTAGTTATGATAGAGGATAAATTAGATATAACATTTATTGTAAGTGTAATTTTTGACTGATACCTGTTTTGTTGTATGTAATTTTACTATGCTAAATTTAAAATCTTTCTTTTTAATTAGACAGAAAAGGGGAGATGATGTGGGATGTTCTTCTGTATATGTGCTGCTCTTATTTGTTAATGAGTAAAGCTACTTTGGCCCATAGCAGGGCAGAATATAGCCAGGCTCAAAGAGATAGAGATAGAGAGAGTAGGAGGTTTAAATTAAGAAATAAAAACTAGCCAATAAGAATCCTAATTTAATAGGCTAACCAGTGCTGAAATTAATATAGTTTCTCTGTGACAATTCAGGTATGAGCATCCAGGAAATGAATGAGCAGCCTTTGCTTACAGTTTCTATGTGATAATAACAAAATATAGTATAATATAATGTAATAAGATAAAACAAGAAATAAGACATTGTAATTGAACAAAACACACAAACAGAAGGAAAGGACCCAAGAGAAATTAGATACCAATTCATTACACACTCAGAAATCCCATAAAAACACTTAACTAGAAGTTATAATATATGCTCAGAGGCCCTGGTGCAGACTTACACAGGCCGTGTGCATGCTGATTCAGTTTCTGAGAATTGATATAAGCCTTATTCATAGTTTAGATGGCCTTGTTCTCCTGGTGTCCTCCATCCCCTCTGGCTCTTACAGCTCCTGTTCCACAGGGTTCCCATGGTTGATTTAATAAAGACATCCCATTTAAAACTCCGCATTCCATAATCTGTTAGTTACTCATAATGTCTTCTTGTGGGTTTCTGTATTTCTTCCTATATGCTGTAAAAAAAAAGCTTCTGTCATGATGGCTGAGGAAGTTACTGACATTAAGTATAGCAAAATATCATTAGGAGTCATTTTATTAATATTTTTTCTTTTAAAATACTATAAGAACAGTAGTATTTAGTTTTACCATAGAACCTGGGCTATATAGTCTCAGGTTCTTCATTTTCCAAGCTTGGTCAGTTATAAGTTCCATCTTAAGGGGCAGGTCTTGAGTCAAATCAGATACTAGTTGAGTTCCCTACCAAAGTCGTTCCACCATCGCCCTAATTTATCCTATGAACAGGATCCCCTTGTAGATCAAATGATATATTGATGGCATGCTGTTTATATTTCTTTGTTGGTATCCTATAGAGTTTCTTCCAGTACCAAAGACATTGGAGAGTAAATATTTAGGTTCTAGGTAGGCACAGCTTGACTTCTCCATGCCCAATGAGTTGTATAGGTGTTGTGTTCAGCAATGGGGTATTGCTGTTAGTTTGTGGAGAACAACCTATAGCTTTGGCAACTGCCAAGGTTGTTTGGATTTTCTCATGGGACAACTTTTTGCCAACAACTCAATAAGGTGAAACGCAGTCATAGTAATTAATAGAAGCTTCATTTGATGACAAGAGATAACCAGTTGAGACTGTGACTGTCTCATTACTTGGTGATTTGATTTAGATTTCTTTCATATATGTATATATTTTAGGATACTTCTACTACAATATGTTCCCATACTACCACCTTCCTGTAGGAAGTCTTCCAGTGGGGGTTTCCTGCCCATTATATATGCTGATGTAGAGCTTTCATCTGGCCTATTTTATGGCTGCTCTTTCTGGTGGCTAGATTCAGTTTCTGTTCTCCATTCAAGCAGAGGATTCTGATTCATGAGTTTACCCCTAAATAAATAACCATCTATTTCTCAATTCTGAGCTAGTGTGGGATTTCTTTTAAGTACCTTTCCATACCACATCTCAAGTGGTCCTTATTTTTAGCTGCCTCTCCTTGTATTTCCTCCCTTATTACCTTCTCCAGTTGCCCACCCACCTGATACTTCTGTTCCAGGCATCATAATCCCCAATCCATCTTTAACTCTATGTTGTATTACCCTTTCCTAACTCGATCTATCCATCCCATCTAGTCCCTTATTCTATACCTAACTTCTGTGCTTCTAGGGAATGTACCTTGGTTATCAATGATTTTGTAGTTAATATATACATATAAACAAATATTTGTCTTTATGGGTCTGGAATACCTCAATTGAGATTATTTGTTTTCCAGTTCTATCCATTTACCTGTGACTTGTAATATTTTTTGGATAGCTCTATTGTATAAATGTACCACATTTAAAATATATGCTTCTGTTGGACAGAATCTAGGTTGTTTAAATTTCTAGCTACTATGAATAGGGCAACAATGAACATAGGTGATCAAGGATCGATGTGATAGGATGAATTGTGTTGAATGAGTTTCCTGAACTGCCTGGTTTCTGTTCTCCCACCAGAGGACATTCAGCCCCAAAGAAAAATCACACAGAGAGTCTACATTAGTTATAATCCTTTTACATATATACTGATTGACCAGTTGCCAGGCAGGAAGTATAGGTGGGACAACCAGACAGGAATTAGAGGTGAGTCAATGAGAACAGGAGAATTCTGGGAAGGTGGAAGCCCATTCCTCCCCAGTCCTTTATAAAGAAGAAAGAAGATGTGACCTGTCCCGCTGAAAAAGGTACTGAGCCATGTGGCTAACATATACTAGAATAATGGGCTAATATAAGTTATAAGAGTTAGTAAGAAACATGAGCTAATGGGCCAATCAGTTTATAACTAATGTAGACTCTCTGTGTAAATATGTTATTTGTTTTCTTAATATCTAGTTTATTGAGTTCTTTATATATTCAGGATAGTATCCCTCTATCAGATGTGTACATGGTTAAAAAAATTTTTCTCCTTTCTGTGGGTTTCTAATTTCTTCAAATGAGAGTGTCCATTGTCTTATAGGAGATTTTCAGTTTTATGAAGTTCCATTTACTAATTGTTTATCTGGCTACCTGTGGTAATAATGTTCTATTCAGAAAGTATTTCCTGTGACAATAAATTTAAGTCTATTCCCCACTTTCTCTTCTAATTTGGTTTGGTATTGTGTTTTGTGGTCAATTAGGTAAGTACATATCTATTTAACTTCTTCTACATGTAGTCATCCAGTTTGACCAGCACCATTTGTTGAAAATGCTGTCTGTCTTTTTTCTTGCCTGTTTATCAAAAAACAAAACAACAACAACAAAAAAAACAGGTGGACATAAGTATGCAGATTTATGTCTGAGTCTTCAATTTGATTTAATAGGTCCATGCATCTATTTCTGGGTCAATACCATGTTGTTTTATAATTATATATCTGTAGTAGAGTTTGAAATAAGGGGTGCTGATACCTCTGAAGTTCTTTTATTGTATGTGATTGTTTTTGCTATCCCAAATTATTAATTTTTATTTTACATACAAATTTGAATATCGTTCTTTCAAGGTCAGTAAAAAATTGTGTTGAAATTTTTGATGGGGATTGCACTGAAACTGTTCTGTAAGTTGTTTTTTATATGATGTTCATTTTTACTATGTTAAAATAAACTTTTTACTGTTCTATGACCATGGGAGATCTTTCCATTGTCTGATATCTTCTCCTGTTTCTTGATCTTTTTGATGTGTTTTCAGATTTGATTTGCCAGTATTTTATTTTTTTTTGCATTGATATTTATGAGGTAAATTGGTCTCTAATTCTCTTTTCTTTTTGGATCTTTGTGTGGTTTGCATATCAGGGTAAGTGTGGCCTCATGAAATGAATTGGGAAATGTTCCTTCTGTTTCAATTTTGTGGACCAATTTGAGGAGTATTAATTCTTCTTTGAAAGTCTGGTTAGAATTCTGCACTGAAATCACTTTATTTGTTGTTGTTGGAAGACATTTACTGACTGCTTCTATTTCCTTAGGGGTTATAGAGATATTAATTAGTTTATGTGATCTCAATTTAATATAGGTATGTGGTATCTATTTAGAAATTCGACCTCTTCTTTTAGATTTTCTAGTTTCGGGAAGAACAGGTTTGTGAAGTATGACTTCATGATTCTCGGGATTTCTTTTTGGTATATTTTATGTCCCAATTTTGTTAACTTTGATATTTTGTCTCTGCCTTTTAGTTAGTAGAATTTTCTCAAAGAAGTAATTATCTATTTCTTTGATGTTTTATGTTGTTCTCTTTGTTTCTAGTTTGTTATTGATTTTAGTACTCAGTTTGATTGTTGCTACTCCTTTTGGGCATATTTGCTCCTTTTTGTGCTATAGCTTTAAGGTGTGCTGTTAAGTCACTAGTATAAGATTTCTCCAAACTCTTTATGCAGGTACTTTGTGTCTCAGCACTGCTTTCATTGTGTCTTCTTAGTGCTGCTTTCATTGGCAAGAAGTCCATTTTGTTAGCCTGTATCTTTTTATTGGTAAATGGAGCCCTTTGATATTGAGAGATTTTAAAGGCCAGTGATTGTTAATTGTTATTCTTGGTGTTATTGATGATGGTGTTAGTGTGTGTGTGTGTGTGTGTGTGTGTGTGTGTGTGTGTGTACTTCTCTCCTTTGTCTTTGCTGGGGACTTATTTTTTTCTGATCAAGTCTCTTTGGTGTTTTCTAAGCTTCTTGTACCTTTATAATCATGTCCTGTTTTAGGTTGGGAAAATTTTCTTCTATGATTTTGTTGAATGTATTTTTTTTTGGCCTCTGAATTGGGATTCTTCTTCTTCAATTCCTTTTATTCTTAGGTATGATATTTTCCTAGTTTTATATATTTTCCTGGATGTTTTGTTTTATGAATTTTCATATTTAATATGTTTGGGTTAAGAATTTTTAGATTTAATAATTTCTTTACTTGATGAATCTATTTCCTCTATTGTATCTTCAATACCTGAGATTCTTCTCTCTTTCATCTCTTGTATTCTGTTGGTGATGTTTGCATTTGTAGTTCCTGTTCCATTACTCAGATTCTCCATTTTTATTATTTCCTCAGCTCGTGCTTTCTTTATTGCTTTTTTTTCATTTTTAGGTCTTGAACCATTTTATTCACCTGTTTGTTTTTATTGGCTTTAAGGGATTTATTGATTTCCTCCAATTTTCTGTTTCTCTCTTTCTAAATTTCAAAGGGTATTATTCATTTTCTCCTTAAGAACTTCTTCATTGTCATAAAGTTATTTTTAAGGTAGTTTTTTTTGATGTAATGTTTATATCTTGCTGTCATAGGATAACTGGGTTCTTGTAGTGCCTCATTGTCCTTTCTATTATTGATTGTGTTTTTATACTGTTATTACAAATTTGGATTTGTGATAAGTATGGGTCTAAATGGTGATTCCTGAGTTGATATTTTTTGGATGAGTGTTTTTTTTTTCTTTTGGTTTTAATTTATTCTCTGATCTTTGTACCTAATTGTCAAAGGTTTATGATGACTGGCAAGATTTCATGTCCATTATGATGTGTCTGCTGGCATTTAGGGGCCGTGGATCCCAAGATCTGTCCTGGTCTTTGATAAAACTAAAGTCTTCTTCCAAAGTCATAAAACAGAATATGGAGCCCAGGGGAGAAGGAACAGTCTGTGTTTGTTGGATGGACTTTAAAAAGTATAAATGGGTAGTAGACAGTGTCTTACTTACTAGAACCAGGTTGAGCTGAGGGCTTTGGTATGGAGCCCATGGGAGTGGTGTGGTCTGGGGTTGTTGGATGGATTTTAAAGAGTATTTGCAGGAAGTGGGTGGGCCAAGATCTTTGTCTTTGGTCCCTACATCTGTCTTGACCTCTGGTAAAGCTTATGGAGCCATGAGAAAGGGGGAGCATATGATATGCCCTAGAGATCTGGGTTTGGTCAATGGGGCAGCTCAGCTAGGAAGCTGGTCACCCACCTGCTCTTCAGACTGGTCTGCACTCTAGATTTATAGAGTCACCAGAGTTTTAGGAAGGGCTGGCTGCAAGGAAGATGAAGATGTGCTTCAACACTTGAGACATCAAGCCACTGTTTTCTGAGTTAAGTATTTTGAGTTTTAAGCAGGACAAGCAGCTACTACACTTAGACTAAGCATCCTGTAGGCAGCTACTTCCTGGGTCAAACTTCCTGTCTTATCCTTGAAAGATCAGGAATAGGCTGGAATTCTCTGACCTTTGGTCAAGATCAAGTGGAGCCACCTCTATGGGCCATCTTAATATCCAAAACACCAAGTAACCATAGCCTAGGTCAGGATATCTTGTTTGCAGCTGCTCCTTAAGTCAGACGTTTTGTAAATAACTTTACAAGAACACGAGTAGGTTTAAGCTCTCTGGCTTTTAGTCACGGTGGAGCAGTGGGCCCCTATACCTAGTGCTTGTAGATTTGGTCTTTTCATAGTCCTAGTGTGTTCTAAGATTATCCCTAATTTCCTGAATCCTTTGTGTCAGGATTTTTTTTTTTAGATTTAACATTTTCTTTGTCAAATAACTCATTTCTTCTATTGTGCCTTCAATATCTGAGATTCTCTCTTCCATCTCTTATATTCTATTCATGAGACCTGCCTCTAACATTCCTTTTTAGTTCCTAAAATTTTCATTCCAGATTTCCCTGAGTTTGGGTTTTCTTTATTGATTCTATTTTCACATTCAAGTCTTAAAATGTTTTAATCATTTCCTTCTACTGTTGGTTGGGTTTTTACAGATTTTTCTGAAGTGATTTATCCATTTATTCTTTAAGAGCCTCTATAATATTCATAAAGGATACTTTATAGTCTTTTTTCTTGTTATTCAGTTATATTGCAATATTGGTGGCTTACTGTGGTAGGGGTTTTGGCTTCTTATGAAGATACATTGTCCTGCTTGTTAGTGATTGTGTTTTGACACTGGCATCTAGGTATCTAGACTTGCAATGACTGTAATTTGAAGTGCTGATATATGGTCTTTATTTATTGGTGTGTATTTCGGTTTTGGTTTCTGTTGCCCTCTCTAGTTCCAAAAAATAGTATGGTGGTTGTATGTTTCTGGGTAGAAGATTCTTCTGGAATTTTGAGAGTTGTAGTCACTGGGGCTTTCAGAACAAATATGTTTCTAGACATTGGGACCTGACACTTAAAAGTGGGTATGACCTGGGGTGATGTGGAATTTCCCTCTGTATGCTGTGAATACCATTAATGAATAGAGATACTGCTTTAGTTATACAGCAGGGCAGAACATAGGTTGGTAGAGAAAACTAAACTGAATGCTGGGAGAAAGAAGGGAGGACTCAGAGAGAAGCTATGGAGCCGCCAGAGACAGACACCAGTTGGAATCTTGCTGGTAAGCCACAACCACATAGTAATAGAAATTGGTTAAATTAATTTGTAAGAGATAGCCAGTAAGTAGCTAGAGCTAATGGGCCAAACAGTGTTTTAAATATTATGTTTTCTGTGTGATTATTTCGGGTCTCAGCATCCAGGAACAAACAAGTGGCCACCTCCAACACTGGGAAAGAGCGATGAGAAGGTTCACAAGAGTGAGGAAAGAAGGGTGTTCTATCAGGATCTCCTTAGTTCCCTGGGAATGGGGGCAGAGAGTGAAAATAGGCCACAGCAGAAGATCTGAGACTGGGAGACTGGATTTTGAGGAGTTGAAAGGGAGTTGAAGGTTTGCAGTTAGCCTAACTTCTTTCCTGGCTGGAGCAGAATAATGTTCCCAGGTTGTTCTTTTTGTAGTTGGAGCCAAGAATAAAGCAATGATTCAGAGGAGGGAGTTTAGTAGAAGAAGATATATAGGAGATGAGGCTGGGTTAAGGAGGGTGGTTGCAGCAGTTGGTGTGCTACACAGCTGGGGATAAGGGTTGTTTTTATTGAGTTGAAGGGGAAGTGAAGATCTGCAGTTGTCTTCCTTCTCTGGCTGGTGTTTGGTTTGTTAGTTTTTGAGAGACAATTTCTAACTATATAGTAAGGCCTTGTCTAGATTTTACTATAAAGCTCAGCTCACCTTAATTTCTTTATCCTTCTGCCTTAGCCTTCTGGGTGCTGTGTAATGATAATTTGTTTGCATTTTAACAAATAAAGCTTGCCTGAAGATCAGAGTGCAGAGCTAAGTTTCTCGAGCCCAGGCAGTAATGGCACACACATTTTATCCTAGAATTTAGGAGAGGCAGACAAATCTCTGTTAGTTCAAGGCCACCCTGGGCTACGTGAAATTGATACAGTCTAAAAGAGAAACAAAGTTCAAATAAAGGTGATCTTAGCACTTGGGGTCACATGCCTTTAATTCCAGCACAAGTTAAAAGTAGTTTTAGGTGGGTATGTTTTATAGAAGCAATTTCCCAAGCCTCTTCCCAACTCTAGTTTTAGTGTCATCAAGCTGAAAGATTAAATAATTTATGTTAGCAGAAGTGTTTACAACACTAAAGCAGTTTAACTAGTGCAAAACACAGAGTGAACATTTGTAACCTCTTGTTTTATGAACCACTACCAATTGGTTTCTATGGCAAGCTAGTGTGGCTACTGGGATTAAAGGTGTGTGTCATGTGGTTACTGGGATTAAAGGTGTATGTCTTTGCTGTCTGATCGGTAAGGCTGGCCAGTGTGGCTGTTTTACTTTCCCAGGATGTACAATCACCTAAAGGACAAACTTCTGGGAATTCCAGTAAAATATCAGTGAGGTGGAAAACCATACCCTGTATATAGGCACACCACTCTGTGGGCTAGGGCTCCACTCTGAGTAAAAAGGAGAAAAGGAGCTAAGAACTGGCTTTCATCTTCCACTTCTTAACCTACAATATGATCGGCTATCTCGTGTCTTTGACACTGACTTCCCTGCCATGATGGACAGCACCCTGGAACTGTGAGGCACAGTGAACCTTCCCTCCATAAGTTGTTTTTGTAAGTGTATTTTCTTTGCAGTGCAAACAACCTTGAAACTTTTTTGTCTTCAGTGCTCAAAGTTTTTACTACCAGTGAAACAAAAAGTCAATTGTTCTATTTCTTAATTCCCTGACAATCCTATATTTTTTCTGAGTTTGACTATTCTAGAAAGGCACACAATGGATTCAAACAGTGTTTGTCGTTTCTTCCCTAGCTTATTCTCTCAGCATTTGACATCATTAATCATCACTTGGTAACCTCTGCCAAAATATAGGTTTAGGGATGAATGATAATCTTTGTGCATGGTACCATTTGCACACTCGTGCCTCCATGGACATTTAAGTTGCTTCCACCTTTTGGGCTTGTGAATCATACTATTGTGAATGTGAATGTGCTCAAGAAATTTCAAGATGCTTTTTCTTATGGGTTATGAATGACATCTATATTGAAAGTTTTTAAAACTATAAACCAATAAATTAAACATTATGATCTTGGCAATAGACTAACACAAGTTTCTACATAAAGTTAAAACAGTCAATTTAGCACCTTTTATCAAGTTCAGCATAAAATACTGTGTACTTGCCAAATATATAATTAGTAGGATCTTTTCGAGAATGAAAATAATATGCTTCAATTTTACATACATTATATATGTAAACTTTTTAAATGCTACTGAATTTATTGAATAATTAAAAACTAAACATACATAACACCATTGACTTAATTTTTTAATGTGTTTCAAGAACATATTTGTTAACTTCATTATGATAAAAAAATTCTTACAAAATAAATGGTCTGAATTAGTAAAAGTGATGTTAAAAAGTACCCTGTAGGATATTTAAACATAAGAATCTAACAGTTTTAATAAACTATATGTTGGATGAGAAAAACAACCTAAACATATGGCTACTTCTACAGTTATGTTGTAGCAGATGGTTAATACTATGCTTAAAAACTGAAACAGAATTTCTTAGCATCTTAATACACTGTGTGATCTCATTTACCTGCTCAATGAATGCTACATCTTTCTATAAAAACCATTGCTTATGCTTGACTCTAAGAGCCAACGCCAAAGGAAATTCCAATTAGAAAATCAGGAAGCAAAAAGAACCATAACAAATTACCCTGACAGTCCCTTACCTGATTTGCTCCTAAGTCTCAAACAAAAGTACAGTAATAATACTCAGTGCACCAACCATGTGACAAGTTTTGCTACACTCTCACTTGGCCAAGCATGTATAACACAAGAAGTTGCTAGTGACAGAATTAATGTTAATTCTAGGCTCTAAATCCAAGGACTGATAATCTCTAGCATAATGAAATACTCAAGAAAATAAATCCAGTACCTAGACCATCTCAAATGTTTAGCAGAAATTTACCAAACTGAATATTGTAGTACAGATAGAAAAAAGTTTTAAAATTTAGCCATCTGCAGTCCAGATAGTTTAGTTATCTGTGCATAAAGAGATAATTATTTTTATTGTTACTACACCAAACGCAATCAAGATTTTGCAAAAAAAAAATAATTACATTATTCAGGTGAAGAATTACCTAGTGAATATAAAGAGGATTACTTACTGAAAAGACAGCCCAGTTTGTCGAGATAAATAACCTGATAAATATGTTTTGTTTGTTATCACTATTTCCAGCAGTTATATTCTAGAGGACCCTGTACTATTACAGGAAATTTAAGATTAAGTTCTTGTGATGATGTGAATTACAACATTTTCAGAAATTATAATACCATCTGCATTCTATAGCCTCCTGTGCCACTCCCCTACTTAACTAGTGACTCAAATCGGGACTGAAACCCTATTCTTTCTTGTGACCTTTCTCTTGTGTAACACATTACAGGTATTTCCCCCTTAATAAAAATAGATTCTTTTCTCATATGAAATATCCTTATTAGAGTTTCTTTTCACTTTGCTCCTCCCAGTTCCTCCCCACCTCCCCTCCCATCCAGACCCACTCCCTTTTTGTCTCTCATTAGAAAAGAACAGGCCCCAAACTATTGGGACCATAGTGGACCACAATCAACCAGGAGCAGCCAGCTGTACTCAGGCCTCAATCAGCATTGGACATAGATGTCATGTCAATGGAGACTGCTCATTTGTTTTCTGACCACCCAGATCCGAATAATCACACAGAAACTATATTAATTACAACATGGTTTGGGCAACGGTTCATGCATATTTCTAGCTAGCTCTTACATCTTGAATTAATCCATTTCTATTAATCTATATATCACTATGAGGCTGTGGCTTATGAGTAAAGATCCAGCATCTTTCTCCTTCAGCAGCTACATGGTGTCTCCTTGACTGCACCTATTCTCTCTGTCTCTCTATCTGTGTCTCTCTGTCTCTGTCTGTCTGTCTGTCTGTCTCTCTCTCTCTATATATATATATATGTGTGTGTGTGTGTTCAGATTTTTCACATGCCTTTACTCTCTAAGTCATTGAACAAAACAGTTTTATTCATCAACAAATAAAGTAACACATATGCAGAAAGACATCCTGCATCATCTCCCATTTTTTGTCTAATTAAAAAGGAAAGTTATGACTTTAACATAGTAAAATTACATATACAAAATATTTATCAAGAAAAATTACCCAAATTTCTTCTATAATGTTGGGACATCCATCTTCAGGCTACTGGTCCATAGTATCTGGCAAACTTTTCCATGAAGCAGGAATTTTGAAAGATTGTTTTGTCTATATTGGCCATGGATCAGTCACTTTCTTCTGTGTCCTGTAGAATGTCTGGCGGTTTCCTCTTTTAAGCAGAAATTCTGAATGACCATTCATCTTTTGAAAAGTTCAGCAGTCACTTTTCTGTGGGTTCTTCATGTCCAGTTCATACAGCATACAGTCAAGCAGTCCAGACAAGAGCAGTTTCTTGCCCAAATGGCTAGCCTTGTCTCATTGAAGGAAAATTTCATAACAAGTTTCTTCAGTGCCCATCAACCTCCTTGAAGTAATTGGTGCTGTCAGAGCAGGCATGTCTCACTGTCAAGAAAAGTCTAAGTTCTTAAAACATTTTACATGTCATATTCTGTAGGTCTTTGAAAGGTTTGAAGAATACCTATTCATCTGAAATATATCTCTATTTATCTAGAAAACCTAACATGATGTAAAGTTTCACTATTATAGGTGACTATCCATTAATCTATATTTCTTAACCATATATTACATTGTTAAATGAACTGCACAAATACAATACCTTAAAAAATAGCAGAAATACATATATACAGTGTTAGAAAATCAACTCTAAATTTGTATCAATAGACCAAGATCCATACCAATGGAAAGTATTCATCTCTATATCATATCTCCTTTTAAATGAAAGTAAACATTTACAAAAAATAATTTTGGGAATTTGGGCATAGTTTTCTCCAAACTTATTTCTGCTATTTGTTGGGCAAAGCATTTTTAGGGTTCACAGAGACATTTGGGGGGTCTTGTTTCATCAAGCCACATTAGCCTGAAAGAAGTCCACATGTTCTCATCTTCTGTGGAAACAAAAGCAGAACCTCTTTTCCAAAATAGCATATCTTTAAACTGTTAATCTTGAAGTCAAGATAACTTTATGTTGGTTTAGTTTAGCAGCTTTACAATGAAATGTCTTGCTGTACTTAGCTCATTCACAATCAAAAATTTCAAAGAATATATAATAGTATACATAATCCTCTCATTATTATGTATCTATAATCATTTTTTGTCCAGGAGCACCTTTTTTCTTTTTTAAATGCTAAGTGGGCATGGCTAGGACCAACTCCATGGCTCTGCCTGTTTGCTCTACCCAGTCATCATGGAGGAGATATGTTCTCTGACTCTGCAAGACATGCTCACTACCCCAGCTGCCTGGACACAGTGGGTCTATGTTACCATTAAGCAATTTGTAACACACTATTCACAGACCCGATTTAAGTGCTCTGTAACAGGGTCAGCACAAACCATAGAAGTCAGCTCTTAAAGGAGCCACACAGCTTTTGTTGCTAATGCTAAGTCAGGAAACCTTTCCTTAAAGGAATCATGCCTCTTCTCACTGCCAGGAAAACAGAAATCTCTTTTCTATCTGAAAAAAA
The DNA here is from genome assembly GCF_000317375.1 of Microtus ochrogaster. Taxonomy (NCBI): domain Eukaryota; kingdom Metazoa; phylum Chordata; class Mammalia; order Rodentia; family Cricetidae; genus Microtus; species Microtus ochrogaster. The sequence continues at coordinate 19,527,139 of NC_022034.1, read as the reverse complement.
AAATATTTGGCTACCAAAAAGCTGTGCTTGGCTCCTGGTTTAGAAAGTCCTTCTGTATATGTGCTGCTTTTATTGATTAATCGATATTGATATCGATAAAGAAACTGTTTCAGCCAGTGGCTTAGCAGAATAGAGCTAGGCAGGGGAAAACTAAACTGACTGCTGGGAGAAAAAAGGCAGAGTCAGGAGATGCCATGTAACTGCAAGAGGGGAAAGATGTGAGCTGCCAGCTAGAACCATGCCAATAGGCCACAAGCCTCATAGTAAAATAAAAATAATATAAATGGGTTAATTTAAGAAATAAGAGTGAGCTAGAAATATGTATAAGCTAATAGGCCAAGCAGTGTTGCAATTAATAGTTTCTATGTAGCTATTTCGGGGTGGAACAGCTGGGAAGAAACAAGCAGCTTCCTACTACAGGCTTCCCTTTTTGTGGGTCTAGAAGCTGTCTTTTTGTTCCTAAACTTTTTTATGTCTTATGTGGATCCATGCCCCAGATGGTAGACACCATTTTGTAACTGGAGACAGATGCAGAACCTTGCTGGTAAGCAACAACCACGTGGTGATACACAGATGAAAGGAAATAGGTTAAATTAATATGTAAGAGGTAGCCAATAAGAAGTTAGAGCTAATGTACCAAGCCGTGATTTAAATAAAATAGTTTCTGTGTGATTATTTGGGGCTGAGCTGCTAAGTGGCTGGGAACTAAATAAGCAGCCTCCTCCCACTACACAAACTTGTGGGTCACAATGAAAGCAGTGCTGAGAGGAAAGTTCATAGCACTAAGTGCCTTCATGAAGAATTTGGAGAAATCCTGTGCCATGACTTAACAGCATAGCTGACAGTTCTAGAAAAAAAAAACAAACAAACAAAGAAAAAACACTGCAGGCATTCCCTAAAAGGAAGAAATGGCAGGAAATAATCAGTAAAATATAAACAAAGAGAAAATTACAAAGAAAGAATGAAACTAAGGTTCTTCAAGAAAATCAACAAGATAGATAAACCCTTATACAAACAAATTAAAACAGGGAGTGAAAATACCCAAATCACCAAAATCAGAAATGAAAGGCATGACAACAAACTGTGGGAAAATGTATAGAAACATTCTATTATACTTCAAAGCCCTGTAGTCTACAAAATTGGAAAATCTAAAAGAAGTGTACAAATTTCTTGATAAATACCAGTTATGTAAGTTAAATCAATATCAGATAAAGAATTTAAATAGACTGAAAACACCTGTGGAAATAGAAGCAGTCTTTAAAATCTCTATCCTAAGGCCAGATGATTTTATTGCAGAATTCTACCAGACTTTCAAATAAGAGCTAATACCAATGCTGTTCAAATTATTCCACAAAATAGAAACAGAAGGAGCATTGCCAGTTTTTTTCTACGAGGCCACAATTACCCGGATACACAAACCACACAAAGACAAAAAAGATAGAATTACAGACCAGTTTCCCTCATGATCATTGATGCAAAAATACCTAATAAAATACTGGAAAGTTGAATCCAAGAACACATCAAAAAAGATCATCCACCGTGGTGAAGACCTAGGAAAACCTTCTTAGCCTCTCAGACTCCATTCTGAATATGCATGTCTATCTACCACCATCTGGTTCCAGGGGGTTGAACTTGTTCCAGAAGAAAAGAAAACCACAGAGTGTGCTGTGGTGGCAAATTTGAGGAAATACCCCTAGATAGAGTCAATTAGAAGACAAGGCAATAGAACTTAATGAGGTCCAAATGTTTTTGAAGACATCATGCTGGCAGTTCACTGGCTCTTGTAGATATCCTGTCAGTAGTAGTTTGTGCCTATATTTTGAGCAAAAATTTTAAAAATCACCTTATCCCATACCCCCAGGCCAATCCTGAAACTTCAAGGCATGTAACCCCCTCTTTGTGATGTTTTCGTTTAAAAACCCTTGCTTCCCTGAGTTCACCACTGCACTCCCTCCATCTGCTGCTTCAGTGTGTCGGACAGCTGCAGTCTGAGCTGAAACTTGCCAAGCAAAGTCCCTTGTGTATCATTTACATCAGAAATAGGCTCCATGGTCTCGTTGAAAAGTGCCACAACATAGGCATAACACCCTGACCAAGTAGGGGTCATCCCAGTGGTGCAGAGATGGTTTGACATACAAAAATCTGTCAATGCAAAATACCATATAAACAGAGAGAAAAAAAACGCATAATTATCTCCTTAG
>NC_022034.1:19523297-19523756 GCF_000317375.1 Microtus ochrogaster | reverse complement strand
CACACTAAATGGAGGAAGTCATACTCAGAGATAGCAGGCAACAAGAAATAATCAAACCCAGGGATGAAATCAATAAAGCAAATCAAAAAGAACAATAAAAATATTCATGAAACAACTAGTTGGTTCTTTGAGAAAAACAATAAGACTGGCAAACCCTTATCAAAACCAACTAAAAGAAAGAAAGAGAATATCTAAGTTAACAAAATCTGAAATGAAAATGGAGATATAACAATAGACACAGAGGAAATCAAGAGAATCAAAGGAACATACTTTAAAAGCCTTTACTCCACCAAACTATAAAAATTTAAGGAAGGGGATGATTTTCTATATGGGTACCACTTACCAAAGTTAAATTTAAATCAGATAAACAATTTAAAGCCCCATAAACCCTAGTGAAATAGAAACAGTTATTAAAAGTCTTCAAAAAAAAGCAAAAAGCCAAGTCTTTTACCAAAAATT
>NC_022034.1:19520773-19522153 GCF_000317375.1 Microtus ochrogaster | reverse complement strand
AACTGGGAAATGGATCACCATTTGGCAACGGGGGCCAGATTAAATCAATCTCAGGTACAACATTCTGAGTTTGTCCACAACACCAATTGCTCCAGTAGACACATCTGATTGGCATATACTAAAATGCAAGGTCTAGAACAAGCATAAACCGTCTTTGTGACTGAGTTACTGCAAATATGGCTTAGCGAAGAGCCTCACAAACCTGATTGAATGTTTTCAGGAAGAAAATTTTTACTGTTTGAAGAATGACTTATGAGGCTGCAAAAACAGAAACAAATCAAGGGAAAAGTATTTAAAAGCCATTTATTGAATAGTAATTTGTATCTATAATATAGAAAGGTCATTAAAAACTAAATGAGGAAATTGCCCATTCTTAAAAATCAGTTATATATTAGAATATACATTAACAAAGATATACAGAGACAAACAAGTATAAGTAAATATGACTAATAATATATGAATTAGCTAATCAATTAACTAAAATTAAAAAAATATTTATATACCAAGTGCTAGCAGTGTAATGAAGGGAAATCACTCACATAAACTGCTGGTGAAAATGTAAAACAGTAATCACTTTAGAGAATATTTGGAACTTTATTAACTTAAAATTCACCTATTATATGAAATAGTCATTCCATTAAATATTTCCTGAAAAATAGTGAAATCGGGTATCACTACAAAGTCTGTACTTCAACATCCAAAGCAACATTATTTTCAATAATCCTAAATTTGTTATGATCCTATTCAAAAATAAACCAATAGATAACAGATTGCTTTTGGTATACTTGCATAGTAGAACAAAACTAAAACTAATCTTTCTACTTTTTGGTTTCTTCTTCAATTTCTTTCTTCAAAGATTTAAGGTTTTTCCAGATAGAATCCAAATAGAATAGGATCCCGAAAAGCCAGTGCATGCAGTAGAGACAAATCCCAGTGCCATTATCATTGGCTTCTCAGTCTGCACCAATTGTCAGTCACATTCAGAGGGTCCAGTTTGATCCCATGCTCAGTCCCAGTACAGCTGAATTTAGTGAGCTCCCATTAGCTCCTATTTGTATGCATACCTTTCTAAGCCTGGATGGAGGGGGGAGGGCCTTGGACTTCCCACAGTGCAGAGTACCCTGCCCTCTCTTAGAACTGGAGGGGGGAGGGAAGTAGGAGGAGAGGGGAAAGTGGAAATTTTGATTGGTATTATTTATATAGCAATAAAAATATGGAAAAGAGATATTTAAAGTTCTTGTCATACAAGTCTTACACTTGTTAGTTTAGAGTTACTCCATGATTTTTATGCTATTTGTGGCTATTATGAAGGGTGTTGTTTCTCTGATTTTATCCCCAGCCCTTTTATCATCTGTGTACAGGAAGGCTACTGATTTTTTT
>NC_022034.1:19499392-19520673 GCF_000317375.1 Microtus ochrogaster | reverse complement strand
GTAAGAGCTAGCCAATAAGAGGCTGAAACTAATGGGTCAGGCAGTGATTAAAAGAATACAGTTTCCGTGTAATTATTTCGGGTATAAAGCTAGCCGTGCAGGCAGCCGGGTGCTGGGGATGCGGGGACTCAGCTCAGCCGCTCTTATTTCAACAAGAGAGTGGACAATCTTGTCTTGTTCCTGATTTCAGTGGAATCGCTGGGAGTTTCTATCCATTTATTTTGATATTGACTGTTGGCTTGCTGAATATTACCCTTATTATGTTCCTTGTATCCCTGCTCTCTCCAAGACCTTTATCATGAAGGGATGTTTGTCATAGTCAGAACCTGGAAACAAGCTAAATGCCCCTCAACCAAAAACTGGATAATGAAAATGTGGTACATTTTCACAATGGAGTACTATACAGCAGAAAAAAAATAACATCTTGAATTTTGCAGGAAAATGGATAGAGCTAGAAAATATTATTATGAGTGAGGTAACTCAGACACAGAAAGACAATTACCACATGTACTCACTCATAAGTGGTTTTTAAACATAAAACAAAGAAAACCAGCCTACAAATCACAACCCCAAATAACTTAGACAACAATGAGGACTCTAAGAGAGACTTACATAGATCTAATCTATATGGGAAGGAGAAAAAGACAAGATCTCCTGAGTAAATTGTGAGCATGGGACCTTGGGGGAGGGTTAAAGGAGGGAGGGAAGAGGCAGGGAGGGGAGCAGTAAAAAATCTAAAACTAATCTGTAGTGACTAAATTCAGAATAGTGGTTTCCTAAAACCAGAAAAAAGACAAGACAGAAAAAAGTGATTACAAATTCTCTGGACATGACATACATTTTTGCTGAGTACATAAATAGGTCAACATAAACCAAATTTTACAATTTAATTATGTGAAGCTATGGTACATAATAAATTAATAAACAATTTTTAAAATGTAGCATGATCAAGATACTGGCAATTACCAAAGTAGCACTTTGGCTATAGTTGGGTCTGGAGTTAGGTCTATGCCCAGCCTTTTTAAATTAAGATGAGTGAACTTACTCTTTGGGACAATTATTTTAGCTTAGATTTATATCATTTACTGAAATAAAAATATGTTAATTGATTTTTAATGTGACACTCTGATATAAATTTTTAATCATCCAAATTTTTCAGATTATACTAACAAGTTGAGATTTATTGTACTTGGCAGCATACTTTCAGGACTCCCAAAGCTTTCATTATCACTCAGTTTTATTCATGGAAACCACTGGCTGTACTAACAGTAACTGCATTCCTGTGCACACATTGATCTAGTTGTATCTGCTAGTGAGAAACTAGCTTCCTTCACACTAGATCCATCTAAGGCTGGTAAGTTTAGCAAGTAGATATCTACATGCTGAATGGGCACCCTTAGAATGAAGCATTAGTTGTTGTTTATCTGAAATTCAAGTGTAGCTAGGAATGTTGTAGTTTATCTGGCAATGCTTAGTGAGATAAACAGCGCCAGTTCTTTTTCTTTGACAGTTCATATCTTGCAAACATTTTAGTTACTAATCAGATCCCACTTTAGTATGTCAAGCCAACTGGAATTGAATAAAGAAAGCTCTGCACGTCAAAATATTCTAGAGTAGAAAGAAGGCCTCTTGTCCTTCAAAATTATCACTAGACTTCAGTGAAATCTGATTAAGTCAGGAACCACTGACAATCAGTTAACAGTGATGGCCTATCTAGTAACCATAACATAATGTACAGGAGACACTCCAGGAAATTCTAGGCTTTACTCTACAGTAGATTGACATTATTCCATATGTCTGTTGAGGACATATGTATGCAAATGATCATATAAACTTTACTTATGAAGACCAAAATTGTTGAGAATTCAAATATCCATCATGATTCCAACAGATAATAAAACACAGCATAGTCTCCAATAGACTGTTAGACTGGAGCTAAAAAGAATAAGATACCATCACTTGGAACAATGTGGATAAGTCTTACTGACATGATACTAAGTGAGAGAAGTCACACACAAGTGAATAGATAGATGTGTCCTTTAATGGAAATGAATATCATATTTAAACAACGGTACTCTGCAATGCTAAAAGTTGGACAATGAATACATCTAGTAACGGATGGTGGTTATGTTTGACACCCGACATGGAGAAAAAAACTTCTCATGTGCTAAAAAGTATTCTGTACTATTTTAGGGTGTCAGTTGCACAAACCTATACACATGCAAATATTTGCAAGCTGTAGATGTAATACTAGTGTACTTTAGAAGAAAAGTACAGTATCTCAATATCAAGTACTTTAATACTTTCTAAGGCCACACAACTTGCTACCTATGCTTACTTGTGGAAAAACAACATTCCTTGCTGTCCTCACAACTCTCAAATCTCATCAGTTTTCTCTTTTTAGTGAAACTAACACCACCATAGTAATGATCCTAGGAAATTCCATTTTCAGTGCAAAAGAGAACAATGTATAAAAAAGTAGGAGCCAAGGCTGAGGATTAGAGATTTCCAGGTAAACAGAAAATGAAGAATATTTTAGAATATGTAATTTTAACATTACAATTCTTTTGAATAGCTCTTTTGAACTGCTTGGCAAAAGTCAAGCAGGATTTCTTGGTACGAGCATTTTCTTGGGTGGTGTTTGCTAGAGACAAGCAGAGGTACATCTCTTTTAAGAGAAGCTTCCTGATGCAGTGTTAGTGGTAAAAACCTTGTGGCTCTTTTAAGAGACCCTGCTACCAGACACTTAAATGGTGTTTATGAGAAGTCAACAGCATGATTCTCAGTAGTGGCATGGATCTAGAAACTCTGTAGAATTGTGGTAATAAATGTGGCTCCTACCTTACCTAAGTCATAAAGTTAAACTCTTAAGAAGTCAAGGAATGGGGAGGAGCAGCCACCAAAGCGACTGCTTTAATCCTAGCCATTCTACGTAACAGATTAAAGACTTATTTGGTCAGAAAATGATAGATACCCAATAAAGACAGATTCAGTAGAAAAAAAAAAGACCTCTAAACATTTTATGGTGTTTAAAAACATACATAGAATTGGAAGAGAAAAGTGAACAGAAAGAGAAAGTTCTTAAAAAAGAAATAAAGTAATAATAAAAAAGGCATGTTAAAAATGGAAAATACAAAGAATGTCTGGATACTGTATGTTATTATATTATCTTTGAATTGTTTGACTGCTGAGGAAGGAGCAAAAGCTGCTAAAAGATATTTGATTATAAATTAAACCAACATATATATTTTTTAAATGTTTTCACTTGAAAATTTAAGTCAAAAGCTATGTTACTTTAGGGAAGAGTTTCAACTTTTATTTCCACAGGAAATAAGAGGCTATGGATTCATTCTGAGTTAAGAAAAATCAGGTTTGAAAAATCTCCAATAAGAACAGATGGCCCAAATGATCCAACGTCTCAGAGCACCTCTGTTAGAGTTCTCTGAGTTCTACATTGAGAAAAGATTCAAGTTGACTCATTGTGGTGGCTGGTCCAGCCTCACAGAATACTCCAGTAAGTATTTCACCATAGTTCTAAATTTTCTCATCAGGGTCCCCCAAAGATAACTAGTGCCCTCAATCAGCAGGTAATAGCCTAGAAAACTATGCCCACATTCCCAACAAATGGATTATGAATGTTTGTCTTTGTTTAGAGTGTTGGTTTCAAGTTGCTATGGTATTGATCAGAGGAAAAGAAAACTATACAAAAGAGATTAGATTTAGGGTTCTTGTTTTGAAAAGAAAAAGAAAGGAAAATGCTGTGGAATAATGTTGTACACTATAAAGACTTGTCAATTATATTGGTTTAATAAAATGCTGATTGGTCAGTAGCCAGGCAGGAAAAGTATGGGAAGTGGAAAGGCAGAGATGCAGTTGCAAGCCAGATTCAGAGGAAGCAAGATAAGAGTAACTTACTGGGAAAAGGTACTAAGTCATATGACTAAACCTAAATAAGCATTATGGGTTAATTTTAGTTATAAGAGCTAGTAAGTAACAAACTTGAGCAATAGAAATAGGCCAAATAGTTTATAATTAATATAAGCCTTTGTGTGTTTATTTGGGACTGAATGGCTGTGAGACTGAGTGGGGTAGAAATTTTGTCTGTAAATACCTAAACTTACCTAAATTGAAACTAAGGATAGTTTGTCTTATTCCTAAAAAATAATACCTGGGCTGGCTGGCGGAGCCCGCCATGAGAAAAAGCGGCGCGGGAGGGCGCGCACCGCGCTGGCGGTGGCGGCAGTAACAGACATATAAACACAGGAAATAGCCATGTAAGAATGTATTAACAAGGAGAGAAAGAAAGGGGAAGAGAGAGAAAGAGAGAGAGAGAGAGAGAGAAGGGATAGAGAGGAGGAGAGAGGCAAAGCCTGTGTGTACACCGGGAGAGAAGAAAGAGAGAGAGTGATGGTGGTGGTGGGGGGTGTCAGAAGTTAAAAGGAGTGGGTGTGGCTAGGGCAGGGATCGAAAGAATAACAGTTTGCAGTAGATATTTTAACTCAAAGCAATAATAGGAAAACAACACATGGTTAATTGGTAGACTACTAAAATTACACTGTTAACATTTAAATATTTTTAAAAATAGGAGAACAACAATCTTAGACTACACTTTCATTAGAACAAAGCACAAGCTTTTATTTGTAACAAAATTTTATTTAAATGGTAGATATCATAAGGGAAAATGCATACAATGTTCTTACTTTAATCCAAAGTATAAAAAATACACATACCAGACTGACATTTAAAAATTCCCTTGTTTTATTGTCTTTGCTAAAAAACAAAACAAAATGTTACCCTGTTTAATTTTAATTTTTTTCAAACCACTTTTATGATTTTGGTCAAGCTAGGTCATTTTAGTACAGAGGAAAAATATTTGTAATATAAGGTATATTGGTATCAATGATTTACTTTCAGGGTTTCTACAAATTAAAATATTTGTAATTATGCATGCTGCAAGTCAATAGCTCAAAGTTTTGTCACATTGTGTAACAACCACAAATATATTCTATTACAGAGAATAAGAGTTGTATAGTGTATACAAAGTGTATTAAAATATCCTTTTGAAATTTGATGGCTACTTTTCTTAATGTTCTCCAATACTCACTTTATTGATATTGCATGCCAGGCATCTTTTATAACCCTCTTGCTTCTTTCTAAGACATATCATGTGTCAAACAGTGCCCACCTGTCTCCTTCTCATTTGGAGGTGCCCAATTGTAGTTTAGCTTGCAATAAAATGAACACAGTTCTTTATGAGAAGCAATAGGGACCACCTACATGAGAAACACATAATTTTTTAAATACCTGTCATCTTGTCTTTTCCCACCTCCATGGTACGTAGGCAGACTAGGTTCATTCAGATGTATTGTCCTCATACACCTCAGGAAAGTCCTTAGAGGAACCCCCACCTTCTTCATAGCATATTTTGTCATTTTCAGTTCACTGATAATTCTCTTCTGATTCATGAAACACTACTGTGCTGCAAGGTGTCAATCAGTAACAGTTCTCAAGAATATTTGCAATGAGACTATGGGGAAAGGTATCATGAAAAGGACATTCTTTCTTCCCATTCTCATTTTGATAAGATAATCAGTGCCTTATTTCAATAATGCAGATATCTGATGCTTTTTTTTTTTTCAGGACAGGGTTTCTCTGTGGCTTTGGAGCCTGTCCTGGAACTAGCTCTGTAGACCAGGCTGGTCTCAAACTCACAGAGATCCGCCTGCCTCTGCCTCCCGAGTGCTGCAATTAAAGGCGTGCACCACCACAGCCTGGCCTATCTGATACATTTTATGCATCACTGAAGAGTTTTGAGGTTTTAAGATCATCTTCAAATATTTTTTAGATATCACCATGCTAACTCTCACACTCAAGATAATTGTAACTTTATCCAAGCTTTTAGGTCTTCTTCTTCTTTTAAAATTTTACCTAACATTTGGAATGCTTTTGCTGGTTTGCTTTTTTTCTTCAAACATTTATTGTGTGAATGCACACACATCTGTTGACAACTTTCAGTTCTTAAATCCCTCCTTCTACAATTGGTTCTAAAGATAAAATCATGTTGACAAACTTGCACAGCAAGTGTTTTTTACAGGCAGGACTCTCTTTCCCCCTGCTTGTTTTATTTCTTTAGTGACTCCTAAACTCATTTTAAAACAGCCTCCTATTTCTCCCCACACTCATCTAAACCTGACTATATTCCCTGATGCTACTGATCATACTTTTTTGGATGTTTTAGGATGTCATGTAACACCTGTGTCTTGTTTGGTTTTTTTTCTCCCTTCCCAAAGTATGTGCTGTTCTCTTTCAATGTTTATGTTTTAATAAATATTCTGACCATTTCTATCTGTGCTTGCAAAAATCTCATGATACAATTAAGAGTATAAACAAGGCAAGAAATCTCAGACGAGTTCCAGAGTATGAATTGCCACTTCAAACTCAGGTAAATCATTGACCCACTGTGGTCTCACTTTTTTTAATCCATGAGAGGCCTGTTGGGTGCTATCTTATGTAACTTCCAGTACAGAAAATTATGTAATTCCACAATCTAGGGACTCTAGCTTGCTGCTGTCTGTAGTGATATTTCATTTGTATCTTAGTAAATAAATCTCGCCTGAAGAGCAGAGAGTAAAATAGCCCCACTGGTCAATCTTACATACCAGGCAGTGGGGACACCTTTAATCCCAGTAGCCACACTAGTTTGCCATAGGAACCAGGTGGTAGTGGTGTATACCTTTAATCCCAGCCCTGGAGAGGAATGTAAAACAGGAGTAGACAGTTCTCAGACACAGTCTCATTCTGAGATTATTGGAGGCAGGATTACAATTTCAGACTGAAGTCGAGGTAAGAGCTAGTGACTGGCTGTTTTGCTTTTCTAACACACAGATTAAACCTTTTTGTGGGGTTTTATTAATTGTGCTACACCTGTTTATCATGAATCTACTTATTTACATGCCTTCTGATCATTTGCCTTCACTTGGTTTTTAAGACTAAAACATATTCAACATTTTTCCTCCCCTTTCCAGTGACAAATTATTCAATATTATAGCACTTGGTATGCTTATTTACTTTGGCCTTATTTATTTTGGTGAATCATTCAGATTTCTATATGTACTTCAGAGAAAATAAAATGTATAGCTTTTAAATGGCTTGCTCTGTTAATTTCAAAACTTACACTTGATATGCTACCCCATTCATAAACATGTGCTCATATATACACACATACAGAAACACATACACATATAGACACACATACATAGACAAATACACACCGAGACACATATATAGAGCCACAACATAAATACAGATACACATACATTTTGCTGCCTTTAATTAGTACTAATGGACATTCACTCTAGTTACTTATGCTTATGGATAAATTCCTTTCTTGGCCAACCTTACTTTTCTCACACACATTTTGAATGAGAATAACACCATGGGTTTATATATTTATATTCTTAGGGAGCAGAACTATATGAAAGGATTAGGTACTGTGGCCTTCTTGGAGGAGATGTGTGACTTTAGATGTGTTTTGAAATTGCAGAAGCATAAGCCGGACCCAACGACTCATTTTTTTGCTGCCTATGGATCTCAACTCCTTCTCCAGGACCATGTCTACATATATGCTGCCATGCTTCCTACCATGCTGATAATGGACTAAACCTCTGAAACCGTATGTAAGTAAGCCCCAATTAGATGTTTTCCTCTTGGTGTTTCTTCACAGCAATAGAACAATGAGTAAAATATATCATATATAATATTGAAGCTATTCACATATCAGAGCTCTGTTTTCATGATACCATGGGACAATCAATGTTCAATATAATGCTGAAACATAACTTTTTAATAACTGGAAAGCTCTTTTTTCTCATTATTAATAGTATTCCAAATGTAACAAAGTTTCTTAAAATGAATCTGCATTCTTCATCCTCCAGAAGGGTATAAATGCAACCTGGTAAAAAGATAAGAGTTCCATAGATCCCTAGATCTACTTTTAATAACCTCTAGAAGAGTTTTTAATTGAAAATTTTCTGGAGATAATAAGGGATTTATTGTCAATACCTGAATGTATACTCCATAAAGAAAAATGAGGAAAGTTTATTATATGATGTGAATGTCAGCTGGGGTTCACGTCTCCAGTGTGGAAGTACTTTGTCTCATAGCCAACATAATCAACACTGTTGCTGTATACATTTTTGTCCTGCAGGAACATCTCCAGGTTTTGTTTCATGCAGATTCACATTTCTTTGTCCACATAGGGTCACCCTTGTCTTTACAAACCCAATCAGTGGGCTTCCCTACTTTCTAAAGTCCACTTTCTGCTATAATGGGAGACAAGCCCTGATACTCCAAGTCGTCAGTCCTGTGACTGCTCACTCACTCTCATTTTTTTTGGGACTCCACATTCTATGACTGCTCACTCACCTTGTATTCTGGCTGACTTTTTGACAACTTCATACAAGCTAGTGAGGGAGCCTCAAGTGAGAAAGTATCTCCATAATATAATGTTTGTAGGGCCTTTTCTTGATTATTGATTGATCAGGATGGCCCAGAATATTGTGAGTATAGCCACCCCTAGGCTATTGGCCTTGGGTTGTATAAGAAATCAGGCTAAGCAAGTCATGAGAAGAAAGCCAGGAAGCAGCACTCCTCTATAACCTCTATATCAGATCCTGCCTCTAAGTTCCTGTCATGCTTCAGTTACTGTCCTGACTGACTTCTGTGATGAACAGTAACATGGAAGTAAAAGCCAAATGAATCCCTTCATCCCCAAGTTATTTTTTGTCACAGTTTCTATTATAACAATAGAAACCCTAAGGTAACTTCTTTGGGATTTATGCTCATGGCCATCCCTGTCAATAATGCATTTCTGATCTCTCTTTCCTATCATGTTATTCAAGCTGCCACTAACATATTTGAGAAGCAGAAGGAGGGGTAGCACGAGCAAGGAACTCAGGACCGCGAGGGGTATACCCACACTCTGAGACAATGGGGATGTTCTTTCGGGAATTCACCAAGGCCAGCTGGCCTGAGTCTGAAAAAGCATGGGTTAAAACCGGACTTGCTGAACATAGCGGACAATGAGGACTACTGAGAACTCAAGAACAATGGCAATGGGTTTTTGATCCTACTGCACGTGCTGGCTTTGGGGGGGCCTGGGCAGTTTGGATGCTCAACTTACTAAACCTGGATGGAGGTGGGCGGTCCTTGGACTTCCCACAGGTCAGGGAACCCTGATGGCTCTTCAAGCTGATGAGGGAGAGGGACTTGATCGGGGGAGGGGGAGGGAAATGGGAGGCGGTGGCGGGGAGGAGGCAGAAATCCTCAATAAATAAATAAATAAATAAAAATATAAACCTTTTCCTCAACTCTGAACCTTCTTAGAGTCACAAGAAATTTTCTTAAACACCTGCCCTCTTGGTCTTCCCTTCTCCCCTTCCTTTCATTCTTCAGGATTTTTCCACTTTAGAGTCATACTATTCACCAATAGGTCATTATGGCCTTTTTAATCCCATTTCTGCATTGCTGGACTTTCCTGCCTTGCCTCTTGCTAACTGAGCACTTTTAACTTAGCATGATTTTTGTTTACTTCTCTCCAATCACATATTTATAATTCTCCATTTTTTTTCTGCCCACCATCTCCCATGTATGACTACCCTCCTTTCAGATGTCTTAAAATATGTCTTAGTCAGTTTGGGTCACTATAGCAAGTCACCATAAACAGAAATTTAATTCTCACAATCCTGGATACAAAATTAGAATCAGGTCGTGAACATGATCAGATACTGATGATGTTATTATTTGTCAGTCAGTCAATTTGTTATAGCAACACATGGATGAAAGGAGTTCTTGGTTCCATTTATAAAGTCATTAAACCTGTTCATTCTCAGGACCTAATAGCCTACCCGTGACCCTCCAAATAACAAACAGAACATAGGAGCTAGTATTTTACCCTATGAACTTGAGGTCAGGGAGAGAGACAAACCTAGGTGATAATACTGGGAAGCTGAGTCCTTAGAAGTTCATTTCTAATTATATGCATCTTCTCTGTGTGTAATGCCTTTAGCTCCACAAATATAATTGCTGGTTTTGAATTACTTATAAAATCTTATATCTTGCATTTCCTGCTTCTATTTGACAACTCTACCTAGATTTCCAATAGGTATCTCATGCTTGGCATGCTATAAATGAGTTTTTTAATACATGGACATCAGTTTTGCAGTGTTTCTAATTTCACTAAATAACACAATCATCCTTTCCCTAGCTCAAAAAAATAAAAGAAACAAAAACAAAACAAATAAAGAAAAAAAAAACTTTACTTTGGTAAGACTTACTGTCACTTTATAAAATGAAATATTTTCAAAATATCCACAACATTCTATCATTATGAATCCTCTGTCTCTGTGTTTCTCTCTCCCTCTCTCCCTCCCTCCCACCTCTCTTTCTTTCTCTCTCCTTCCTCTTGCTCTCCCCCCTCCCCTTCTTCATGGTTAATGGACATGGTGGATGGAAAAGGGATTGAATCATAAGGTCTAGATGTTCTTCCTGTTCTTCAGCTCTAGCTTTTCAAGAAGAAAGTTTAATGGTTAGGACAAGGATGAAATGTTTAGACCCATGCTATTAAAGGGACACAAATGTGAGAAGAACATGAGCTACAACTAGACAAACAAGTTGTCAAATGTACTCCTTTTAAGAGCTTACTGGGAGGTATCGATAATATAAAAAATATTATAAATTAGAAGTGATCCTATTATTTAAACATATTAATTCAAAAGTGAATTTAAAATACACCAATTCTACTTCATTTGAATAAGGTAATTTTGAAGGTTTTTAGGAAGATCAACATCTTTGCCTTTCCAATATGCTGTGGTAATGAGAGTTAAAGTACCCTGTGACAGAAAGTATATTACGTGTGAAGTTGGAACTTAAATCTCATTTACTCCTACATCCTCCTTTCACTCCCCTCCCAATTCTTCATTAGTGCAGCAAACAGTATTTGAGACTGTGCTTTGTAAGCCTTTCATGTGCTAGAGTAACAAGCTGCTGATGCATTAAGTACATGCCTTGTTTTGGCTCTTTATTATATGCATTTGCAAGTAGCTTTTTGTCCTCCTTTGTTACTATTCCATTTTTCCCCCTTTGGTCATTTCACTCTGTGCAAAAGGCTCCTGATCTGTTTGTTTTCCTCAGATTCTTTTTCTACACTTCCTTTCCTTCCACCCAAGGGTATAAATGATGAAGCTCAGCAATGGGCATTTAATTCTCTCTCAGGAACACAGCTCAGAAAGCTTCAGCCATTAGTTTCCTCAGCATTTTAAAAGTAAAATTTGTCTTTGCTTTTCTCCTTATCAATTTCCTTTCCCTAACAACTGCAGATCATTGCCTATTTCTCTTGCCTCCCAGCTTCAAAAGGATTTTTGTTTAGCTTCTCCTTTAAATACCTTTCTGCCAATCAGAATTTGAAGGCTACCCTAATTCGTGTCTTGTTTTGTTTGTTTGTTTAGATAGGAACTCACTATGCAGTCCTGGCTGGCATGAAACTCATAGAGACCTACCTGCCTCTGCCTCGCAAGTGCTGGAATTGAAGGCCTGTGCCAATGTGCCTAGTTCATGGCCTGTTCTTACTGCAGTGTCATTAAGATCATTTTTGTTGTGTTCAGCAACACTAAACTAAGAACACATTCTCTCCAAGAATTTCTTTGAACTTCCTCTCATTCTACTGTCATTTAGGCTTAGCATATTTCTACTTGAAGTTTCTACCCTATTCTCTTTTGACTTTTGATGCATATGCCATAATGGCACCACTGCCACACCCGCCCTTAATTCTGTTTTGCCCCTCACTTTTATTTTACTTTCCGGAATTCTTTAATTTTGTCTCATTTAGATTAACTAAAAACAAAAGCAAAGATCATGGTCACAATTTCCTTTATATGTATTTCCTAAAGTTGAATTCACCTTTCCCCCAGCCCAATCTGAAGCTTGTAAGAAATCCATTGTTACCATGAATTTTAATTATCTCAAATATGCCCCTTGCTGTTCTTGCCATCAATCTGAGTTTCTCATCAGTGTTCCCTGGCTGAATGACTTTTCTGAGACCCCTGTGTCATCTTCTATTGAAGGTATCTTTACAAGTCTCAGTCCTTGCAGACTAAACAAGCCCTTTCACATTTCCTGGGAAGCCCTTTCCTCAACTTGTCCTGATAAACACAGCGGCTAAGTCAGCTGGACTCATTTACCTTCCTTCTCATACCCCTGTTGCTTTCTCTTCTCAATACTAACTCAGCTTGTTTGTGCAAGTACACATTTGCATCTGGCCTGGACAGTGACAGTGGGTTTGTTGAGAGGCATCACTGAGCTGTAATTTCCAGTGGCCAGCTCTATTGTAGTCAGTCTTCCCTTTTTTAAGGAGAAGCCTGAGCATATACTATGTCCTTCCCTTGACCCTTCCAATAGCTAAACTACTTGAGCCTTCTGCTTGGAATTGAAGAACACAACTCTTCTAAGGGTTCTACACCATTTTCTCTTGATACAATTCTATATTAAGACTGTTCTGTTTCTTTACTTCTTTGCTCTTTTTTTTTACCTCACATTCAAGGGTAGTCATGCTGTCTCATCATAACTACAAGCCTCCTACACAGGTAAAAGAAGATCCAGAAACTAAATTTAGAAGGAACTTTATTTAAGCTATATTTGCTGCAGAATATGTAATTATTTCTAACCTGAAAATTACAGGGGTCTGCTGTGATCTACTGAGGTATGGTATCACAATCATAGAAACTGTCAAACAAAATTAAATAAAACTACTTATAATCTGCACTTAACTCTTAAGAAAACACAAAAGAAATAGTGAAATGCAGTTAAGACTCTACTTAGTGATTACAAATTCTTCATGCAGTTAAGAGCTTCATGAAAACAAAGCTCATCAGCCTGTTTATTTTTTCTCTTCTGTATTTTATTTTTTGTATCAAGGGTTAAAAGTAGTAGTACTTCAGCTCACCAGTGAAGCAAATCTTAAGTATATACTACTTTCCAGTTTCCTATCCTTCATGTTCATGTTGGGACATCATCTGTTCCTGGCCTTCTCCAGAAACTCAAATGCTCCAATCTTGAATAATTGTTCACACAGAAGGGAGATGGAGAGAAATCCACTTCTCTCCCCTCATCACATCCCCAGACTCTGGACAATGAAGGAAAGCTCAGTAACTGACCAAGTATTCACACCTAGTAACTGACCAGGTATTCCCACCCAGTAACTGACCAATTGTTCCTAGGCAGTCACTGACCAAGTATTCCCACCTAGGAACTGAGCAACTACTCCCACCTAGTTTTTGCTATCAGGGTATGTGTTAATTGATCTTCATTACCAGCTTGATTGTAAATTAAATCACCAGGAAACATCTCTGGATGTGTTTATGCTAGTGTTTATTGAAAGAAAGTTTAATTGAGGTGAAAATACAAACTCTGAGTATGAGTGCACCATCCCACATGCTGTGGGTTCTAAACTGAATAATAGGGAGTGTTGTAAAATATTTGTTTACACTGTGAAGATGTGTCTTTGCCATGGAATTTTCTGATTGTTTTAATAAAGAACAGAATGGCCAAGAGCTAGCCGAAAAGAGGTTAGTTGGGACTTTGGACACACACACACACACACACACACACACACACACAGAGACAGAGAGAGAGACAGAGACAGACACAGACACAGAGACACAGAGACAGAGACACAGAGACAGAGACTGGGAGGAGGAATCTAGGCATGCAGATTACACCAGCAGACTCAGAGCAAGTTGGATGTGCCATATTAAGAAAAGTTAACAGAGTCTTGTGACAGAACATAGATTAAAAATATATGGGAATAAAGTTATAAGAGCTAGTTGGGAAAGAACCTAAACCAAGGCCAAGTTTTGTAATTAATAATAAATGTCCTATTGTTATTTGTGAGTCAGTGGCCAACTAAAAAGCTAGCTACATTTGGTTCCCAACATGTATCATGTAAATCCAGAATAGTGCCTGATAAAACTGAAATAAAAAGTTCTGAATAGGCTCAGTGCATGTTGGGTACAGAGGCACCTCTCTCTTTTTAGGCTATGCTACTAATCACTTTAATGGGCATTATAAGCAGCAAGGGATGTGGCATTTGAAGGTGGGAGAGTAGGTAGAAGCACCTATCAGAACTGGGGAAATTGCCAGCTCCAGACCAGGGCTTGAGGCTCCATTCTCACTGACATGAAGGGGGAAGCTAGCTACTAGGACATGTGCTAACCAGATCCAAGCAGCAGAGGGCCTATCAGTCACTTTGCATTTAAGGTTTGGATCATATGGTCACAGAACTCTACAAGTACACAGCTGTAGGAGCTTAGAAAGTCAGGTCCAGACTGAGAAAACCTCTAAACAGTTATAATATGATTAAAAATGTGCTCAGAGAGGCTGAAGAAAGAAAAAAAATATGAAAATAGGTATAGACAGTCATAGAAAAATAAATAATTTAATAATAATAAACTCTCTAGAGAGCTAAGTAATATAAAAGGAAAACAAACACAAGAAGATTGTGTCTTGATCCTGTAAGGTGGTTTATTGATTTTCAATTTTTAAATGCTAATGAACAAAAAATGATAGCTACTGAGAGACATTGTATTATGACACCTGCCAAAATAAACTATATATTTAAAGAATGTCTTAACTTCAGAATGGAAGTGAAAAAAATATGTTGCACTGAGGGAGAGGTTTTGCTTTTGTTTCCACAGGAAACAAAAAGCCATGGATTATTTCAAAATTAATAAAAACAAGATTTGATAGGGGAGACAACCCTAGGACCTTGGCTACAGACATGCTGGAGAAAGTCAGAAAAGCCTACAGGGTTGGTGACAGGTAAGCTGATCCCTCTACATGGGAATCCTTTGAGACTAGAAGAGACATGATAAGTCTTGTTGGCTACAGAATCCTCATGACTTATTATTACATGTTATCCTTTCACAAGGATGTATAAAGATTTATATTATAGTTTTATTATAGAGTCCAAATGGACTTATAACATTGACAGATGCCTTTTACTTACTCAAGCATAGTACAAAAATTATCTTCAGGTGACTTGTGAACACCACAAATTCCATACTTGTATTAATGTTTTTAGAAAGAAAAGGACCAAACAGCAATAAAGACAAGTAGCCCAGGTGATACAGCCTCTCAGAAAGCCTTTGTTGGAATTTTCTCAAAATTCTGCATTCAGAACTGCTTCCAAGCTGCTAGCTAATATGGCCCAGCCTCTTAGACTACTTTTGCCAGCACTTCAGATAAATCTTGCACTTTCATGTCACACAGAGACTAAACAAATAACAATACAAGTTCTTCCAGGACTTGACCATTATTCAGATGTTCTCAGGGTTCCCAGACAACAGGAAGCAGTCTGGAGAAACTGATGCCCACATTCCCAAGGTGGAGTGGGTGATTTGGGTCATTTGGTGGGTAATAATGTTTGTCATCATTTGGGGGTGTGGTTATAAGTTGTTATTGCTCATGCTCATAGAGGCAACTAAGCAAAGGAGATTAGATTCAGATATTATGTTGTGAAAATGGGGGATATTGGAATGATAGGATAATATTTTACATAGATATGGATTTCTGTATATTGAAGCAAATTAAATGTTATCTTTGTTACAACATACTATATATACATACATACATACATATATGTATATATAGTAAGTCATTAACGATCAGATTTGTGGTCTTGTTAGGTTTGTTTTCAAAGTTAAACAGGGATATATTCCAGATAGGCAAATGTCTTGAAAGACTTCACAGACCTATAAGAAATAGCCTTCCAGGTGTTATAATATCCTAAAGTTTATCATGATAGCAAATTATGTCTTCTCTTGGCAGCACCAATTTAGTTCAGAGAAGAATGATGTGTGTTCAAGAACCTCCAATATAGACTTTGCTTTAATGTTGTAGGGGACTGCTTGTTAATCCTAGCTGACCAGATCCAAAAATAACGACATAAAAACTGTATTAATTAAATAACTGCTTCGCCCATTAGTTCTAGTTTCTTATTACTAACTCTTACATCTTAATTTAACCCATCTCTTTTAATCTGTGTATTGCCATGTGGCTGTGGCATATCAGCTAAAGTCTCTAACTTTTTCTTCTTTTTTCCAGCATTCATTTTAGTATTCCCTGCCTACCTCCATTCACAGAGCAGGACCAAGAGTTTCTTTATTAACCAATGATATTCACAGCATACAGAGAGGAATCCCACATCACCTCATTTTTCTGTTTGAATAAAAAGGAAGATTTTAACTTTAACATAGTAAAATTACATATAACAAAACAGTTATCAAGCAAGAATTATAGTTACAATGTTTATATCTATTTTATCTTCTAGCATGACTAAGGAAAACTATAACTACAAATTCTTTAACTCCATCAAAGACTCCAGAAGGATATAGTATTACCTAAGTAGATAGGGAGTGCATTGTAAGCAACTTCCAAAACTCTAAAATTGACAGAGACAGCTCGCTACCTGGACACTTACCCAAAGTTCTTCTGTACTATTGGGGAATCAATCTTTAGTTTATAGGCCCATAGTATCTGGAAGACTTTTCATAAAGCAGGAAATTTCAAAGACAGTTCTACCTATATTGGTAGTTTGTCAGTCACATTCTTCTGTGTCCTGCAGAATGTCTGGCAAACTCTTTCATGAAGCAGGAACCCTGAAGGATCATCTCACCTTTAGGCAAGTTTAGCAGTCATTTCTCTGTGGATCCTGAATGTCCAGTTCATACAGCATAGCATCAAGCAGTCCAGACAAGAGCAGTTTCTTCCCCCCCCCAAAAAAAAACTCTATGAGGAGCTTCCCCAATGCCCCTCTTCCTTTTGAAGTAATTGGTGCTGCCAGGAGCATATGTGTCTCATTGTCATGAAAAGATGCCATAGTCTATAGTCTTTGAAAGGTTTGAAGACTATCTATCTAATGGAAATATATATCTAGAAAACTTAACTAACATGAATAGAAGCTTGACTATTATAGATGACTCTGTATTAACTTATGTTTCTTAATTATACATTACATTTTAAATGAACTGTACAAACACAATACCTTAGTCAAGAGCAGATATATGCACATCAATAAATCAAGATCAATACCAATGCAAACCTCTGTAGCATATTTCCCTTTTAAATGTAAAGAAACAGTTATAAACAATATGTGGGAATTTGGGCATAGTTCTCTAGACTACTTCCTGCTGATTGTGGGTGCTGTTAATCAGGTCTTTAAAAGTGTATCTTGTGCTAAGTTCATCTCAGTTAGCAGTTGGGTGAAGTAATATTTGGGAAGTGTTCACAGCATCCTTTCAGTGGGTTTTGATGCACCAAATAATATTAGTTTGGAAGCAATCCACAGGTTCTCATCCTCTGTGGAAACAAAAGAAGAACCTCTTTTTCAAAGCAACATATCCTTAGACTCAATTTTAAAGTCAAGATACCTTTATAATATAAATGCTGGTTTAGCTCAGCAGTCCATACAATAAAATGCCTCTCTCTACTTAGGTCCTTCACAGTCAAAAAATTCAAATAAAAGAAAAAAATATACATAATCCAGACTCTCTGTGCATATTTTATCTTTGTGAGGCTTGTTTTCACTCTATTAGTTTTTAGTATTTATTTCTTTACTCCTTTTTTGTATGACTGCCTGTACTCTGATTCTTTAAAGACTTTGTTTTATATATTTTATAAACCATTTACTTCCTTTTATAATTCTCTATATTCCTTTTCTTCTCTCTTCCAAGCCTACACGCATTTATCCAACACTGTGACTCATTTAGAGGTCTTTTATGTCTGAATATGTCCTATTGTGTATCTATAATTCTTTACTGTCCAGGAGTGCTTCTTAAAATGCTAAGCACTTCTTAAAAGCTTAAGCAGTGCCATGACTAGGGGAAATACAGTACTGCCTGCTTGCCTCACCCAGTCAAGTATGGCAGAGCTGTTTAGCTAAACCTCCCAAAACAAACAGAGGCATTTGTGCTGGTGAACCAGGAAGGCCACCATTCAAAATAGTGTAGCTTCAAAACATCATGGCTTTTTTTCTGCTACTGCTGAATCAGGAAAATCTCTCCTAAAGGAGCCATGTCTCTGCTTGCTTCTAGAAAACAGAGCCCATACAAAAAAATTCTGCTACTAGACCATGCTTAATTCTGTTCTTTTGTGTCTAGGATTCTGTTGCAAGCCCTCTCAGGTTTTAAGTGTATTTTAGTTGGCCACTTAGGTGCCAATTTGTTGTAAGGGGCTGCTTGTTCATCCTGGCCACCCAGAACCCCAAAATAATCACACAGAAACTGTATTAATTAAATAACTGATTGGCCCATTAGCTCTATATTTAACTCTTTCACATTAATTTAACCCATCTCTATTAATCTCTTTATTACCTCATGGCTGTGACTTACCAGCTAAAGTTCTGGTGTTTGTCTACAGCAGGGCTACTTGGTTTCTCTATAACTCCTTCTTTCTCTCAGCATTCAGTTTAGTTTTCCCTGCCTACCTCTATTACCTGTGCAGGCCCAAGACAGTTTTTTTTTTATTAACTAATGGTATCTACAGCATACAGAATTAGTCACTGGCAAGAAACTGCTCTTGCCTCAGCTGCTGATATCGTGCTGTCCAAATTGGACAAGCATGGCACAAAACAAAGTGGCTGCCAAACTTTGCATGAAAAGATATAACAATCCTTCAAAATTCCTCCTTCTAAGGATTCTAGGCCGGTAGGCTAAAGATGGATACTCTAGAATTGCAACAAAACTGGGATGACTGTCCAAGTAGCCTGCTATTTCTGTGATTGCTACAGTTTTGCTTTTTGTTAGCTATGCACTTCCTGTTTACTCAGATAATATTACATCCATCTTATAACTTTAATCAGGTTAAAGACTTGATAGTTATAATTACAGTTTTCATTGTTACCAAATTCAGAAAATAATCTTACATAAGATATGTTAAATTTATAAGATTGAGAAACATAAAAGCTTAAGTTGTTTGTCTAAGAAGATGTTTAAAGTATAAAAATGATTTTTTGGGATGGTAATACAAGTTATGATAAAAAGTGGTTTAGGGATAAAACTTTGAACTCAATAAGACATGATAGACAATGCTGTGGTATAATGCTCTTGTACACTGTAAAGATTTGTCCCTCATATTGGTTTATTAAAATGCTGATTGGCAAGTAGCCAGGCAGGAAGAATAGGCATGGTGACCAAATGAGGACAATTCTGTGAAGAGGAAAGGCAGAGATGCAGTCAATTCGAGAAGTAGAGAAAGCAAGATAAGAATGCTGCACTCAGAAAAGGTACCAAGACACATGGATAAACATAAATAAGAATTGTGGGGTAATATAAGTTATAAGAGCTATTTAGTCATAAGCCTGAGCAATAGACCAGTTTGTGATTAATATAAGTTTCTGTGTGATTATTTGGGACTTACATGCTATTCAACCAGGTGGAACAGAAATTTGTGTGTACAAATAGAGCCCAATATTTGGTAAATACAACCACATAAAACCTGAAGAAAGCCTGGAAAAGAATTTTAGACAAAAAAGAATAGTCAAGTAGAGTTCCTTAGAAGCAGCATTTTCTCATGTGGACTTTGTTTGCTAGAGGAAAGCAGAAGCACAGCTTTTTTAAAAGAGGCTTCCTGACTCAGAGTTAGCAGCAAAAACCTTGTGACTCTTTTAAGAAGTTCTGCTACCAAACACTTAAAAGATATTAATGAGCATCCAGCAACATGCTTCTTGGTGGTGGCATGGACTTAGAAACTCTGAAGAACTGTGCCAACAAATGTGGCTCCTGCTAGTACCTACACCATAAGCTAGACTCCACAGTGGAGTCCACCGCCAAAGCCATACTGCTTAGCAGATTAAAGGCTCATTTGGTCAAAAAAAAATGATAGAAATACACAATAAAGACAGATTCAGCTGAAAAAAATCTAAATGACTTACAGTGTTTGTAAAAAACATATATAGGCTTGGGAGAGAAAAAATAATACAGAAAATCCCTAAAAAAAGAAAGAGAGTAATTTTTTAAAAATCCATGTAAGGATGGAAGATACACAGAGAATCTTAATACTATATGTTGTTGTATTGTTCTTGAATTGTTTGATTGCTGAGGGAAAAACAACAGCTGCTAAAAGATATTTGATTATAAATGCTTCTAGATTAAACCAACCTAGACATTTAAAAAATAGTTTTACTTCAAAAATTTAAGTCAAAAGATATGTTATTTTGGTAAAGAGGTTCTAAAGAGGAAATGAGAGAATGTGGGTTCATTCTGAGTTAAGAAAAATCAGGTTGAATCAAGGAAGAGCCCCTGAAAAATCCCCAAAAGGAGCAGATGGCCCAAATGATCCAATGTCTTAGAGAACCTCTTTTGGAATTTCCTCTGAGTTCTACATTGAGAAGAACTTCAAGGTGATTGGTCCAGCCTTACAGAACACTCCGGTCAATATTTTACCATAACCCTAAATTTTCTCAGGGTCCCCCAATGATGATCAGTGCCCCCATTCCGCAAGAACTAGCCTAGAAAACTATGCCCATATTCCCAAACAGTGGATTGTTTTTGTTTAGAATGTTGGTTGCAAGTTGTTATGGATAATGTTCAGAAGAAAAGTGAAAAAAAAGGAGATCAGTTTCAAAGTTCTTGTTTTGAAAAGAAAAAAAAAGAGAAATGCTTTGGGATATTGCTCATATACACTATAGAGATTTGCCATCCATATTGGTTTAATGAAATGCTTATTGGCCAATATAAAGCCAGGAAATATAGGTGGAATGATCAGATGAGAATTCTGAGAAGTTGAACACAAGGGATGCAGTTGCAAGCCAGATGTAGAGGCATCAAGATAAGAATGCCTTACTGAGAAAAGGTACTAAGCCACATGGCTAAACATAGATAAGAATTTTGGGTTAATTTAAATTGTAAGACCTAGTTGGTAGTAAGCCTGGGCAACAGGCAATCAGTTTATAATTACTATAATCCTCTGCATGTATATTTGGGATTGAATGTCTGTGGGATGAGATGGGACAGAAACTCCCATCTATAAGATAATATAGTACTTTTCCAAATTTGCCAAATAGAAATGGACTGGACATTGTTAATGTAATTCTTACTTGATAACTGTTCTTATTATATATAGTTTTACTGTGATGGAGTTAAATAATGATCTATATTTTTTATAAAAAGGGGACTATTGCAATGTTTTCTTACCCTCTAAAGAAGTGTCTTTCCCAAGGCATCTTCGTATTG
>NC_022034.1:19497509-19498977 GCF_000317375.1 Microtus ochrogaster | reverse complement strand
CTTTCTTTCTTCATTTCTTCCTTTTTTATGAATGCCTGGTCTTAGCTGGGCTTGTTTCTAGCCAGTTTTTCTCAACTTAAATTGTACTATTTACCTTTTGCTTCTGGGCTTTTTCCTTTCTATATTTCTGTATACCTTTCATTATTTCTTTCTCCATGGCTTGCCATTTAGCGGAGTGGCTGATCCCCCTCTCCTTGTTCTCTCTTTCTCCTCCATTTCAGATTTTTCCTTTTATTTAAACTCTCTGTCTACCAGCCCCACCTATCCTTTCTCCTGCCTTGTTACTTATCATTCAGCTCTTTATTAGACCATCAGGTATTTTAAACAGGCCAAGAATCACAGTTTAACAGAGTTAAACAAATGCAATGTAAATAAAAATAACACACCTTTATGTCATTAAACAAATGTTCCAGAGCATAAAAAATGTAACATACCTTAAGAGAATATTGTACAACACCAACAAGAAAGCTTGCTTCAAAAGAGGAGGAAGGCAGAACACCATCTCTGCCTCTGCTTTCTGCCTGCATATGTGGGGTGCTACCATTCATTTCTTCCACAATATACTGTATTTCCCAGAACTGTGAGCCTAATAGGCTCTTCCTCACTTAAATTGCTGATTGTTGGGTACTGAGTTACAGAAATGAGAAAAAGAACTAATACAAAGAAAAGAAACCTAAGAATTTAGGGATATGCATTAAATTTTCTTATTAAAGTTAAAATTCATTTTAATTGATCACCTTTAAGGAACTAAACAAAAAAAAGTGGAAGAGAAATTTAATGGCTCCTTATTTTCCTGTATGATTTGTTTAATGTACCTTGTTACATAAGGGTCTGAAGCTAATAAACTGCAAGCCCCGTGGATGTAGTACAGTTCTGGAAGGTAGTAATGAAAGCCCTTTTGTCACTACTGTAGTAACATTAGCAAGTCATTTTCTGTCTTAGTTTGAGTTTCTCAGAAGCACACATTAATTTAAATATTTTAGTACAATGAGATGGCTTAGAAAGGGATTTCCAAATACTAGTAACTGAGTAGAAACAAATGAAAGAAATTTATAACAAGTCAGTTATGAACCAAGATACCCTGGTAGACAGCTGGGGCTTAAACTCTGTGAAATGAAAGAAAGTTTGGTTCTAAAGATTAGTAAAGCATGGGATTTAATTTCTCTCAAAAGATAAAGAGCATAGTGGCATTTCATATATGCCAGGATGAAGGGGTGACCCACCTGATTTTACTGCAGGCAGGGAAGCATCTGCCGGGCAGCAGAAGTTTACAACTGAAGAGCCACAATTTCTATCAATTGGAAAAGAGTTAAGATTTAAGTAAACACTAAACTAAGGCTCTAGGGTGGATGTCTTGCTACTTTCTCCTGGAACAACTCACAATTACTCACATTGTGTGAGAGTCACTCCCTGTAGGCGTAAGTCACAAACAATGCCACAGCAGTTTGGAATTATGATTAATAGGGTA
>NC_022034.1:19467613-19490519 GCF_000317375.1 Microtus ochrogaster | reverse complement strand
TCTCAGCGGCTATAGGCTGGAGGAGCGGAAGGACCTCCCGCAACAACTCCCTCCTATTACATATTTGCAACTACTTTTTTAAAAATGCAACAGAAGTGTGAGTGGAATAAACTTGAGTGCATCAGTTGAGACTGAAACCAGAAATGGCATGCATTAGCTCTGCCCTTTGTCACTTCTTGTGTCTCATTCTCAAAGCACCTTCAGCTCCTGCTGCTCCATCTCCAGCCACTTGCTTGGCATAGAGACCCACACTCCCATTCCTGAGCTTTCATATTCCTATGTACTATGTCTTGGTCAGGTTGAACTTCTTCAGTGTCCATTCGCAATTATCATTAGGTATGGGGAATGGAATCTGGAAAAATTCCATGAATGCTAAATGTTTATCCTTCTATTCATGTGTAAAAAAAAACTTCCTCTCCTCTTGATAGCCAGGACCAGAATGATAAATTTGAGTGAGAATAACTTGTTTCTTTGGCTGCTTATCTGTGAAATCACAAACTGGCTATGTGCAAACCATAGCTATGATTAAATGAAACACTTATCACATCCATAGGCAGAAGCCTTGCTTCCTGTTTTTGAGATCAGTTGTAATTTGAATTCAAACTGTCCTTAAAGACTCATGTGTAAAAGGGGTAATCCACAGCTTGGCAGTATAGGTAGTGAAAACTTTAAGACCTAATGTGCTGTGAAGGTTAAGTGATGAAGAACTTGTACTCAGAGGTACTGTAGGATCCTGGTCACTTCCTCTTTCTTCTTGCTGGTCACAAAATGAGCAATTTGCTCTTTCAGGCTCTTCTATTATTTGATTCATTGGCATAGACTCAAGCCAACAGGACCAATGACTATGTTTGAAAACTTCTGAAATCTTGACACAAAATAATTATTTTCTTTTTACATGTTGGTTATATTAGATATGTTGGACTATGGCGTGTGACCTATCATCCAGAAATTTTAAAGCTGTGGGCACAAGAACCACAAAAACTAGCAAACAGATACTGATTTATGTAGTTCTTACATGTCTCAGTTCTCTTCCCATCTACAGCATCATATAATGGCTCTCCTTATTCAAAACTCAGTTACCAAGCTAGTGACACATAGTTAACAAAGTGGTACAGTATATCACAAAGCCAAGTACTTCAGGTATGTGCACAATAGTAGAATTAGTAGGCCCTCAGACCATGTTTTTGTCATGCTGGTGGCCTCCTTGGACCACACATCACCATGTGAAATTTCATTAGGATAAGTCAGGCACTCCATGGGCTATGATTGTGATTAGGAAGGTACATACATGCCCACATTCACTGGCAGTTTGAAAGTAAGCTAGCGTAGAAATCAAAGAGGCACAGGTGGGCATTGGCAGTATCTACTGCAGAGCATGAATCTCAATTTTCTCATGTATTATTTGGACCAATAAAAATGCATCAGAAATAATTAGTATGTTATTGATATTTTATGGTTATAATGTTTTGTGATAGAAGCTAAAAATTTTACCCCAACTTCTAGAAAAGAAAATATATCTTAAAATCTTGAGGTTTATTTCATTTTCTATTTTACATAGCTACCTATGGACAATGTATAAATTTAGATCTAAGAAATTAAAATTAGTTCACCTTAAAATATCTATAAATGAAAAACAAAAAATTTATTTAATAAATTTCCAAAACATTATTCTTATTTATAACACATCAAACTAGATAAAATCAATTGATTATATAATATAATTAATTGAAACAGAACATAATTGAGAAGTTTAGAGACAAGTGACAAAGGTCATGATTCTGCATGTTTGAGTAATATTTTTATCTAATACATTAAATTAAAATTATTTTGTTTGTGATTATGATTCCTTAACAATACCCTTAATTCCAAAGATTGCTAAAAGCAGTCCTTACATTTAAACTACCACTTTTTAAACTTTCAGAATTAATTTTCATCTCTCACTTGCGTTTTCACTTCCAGTGAAAATCAGCTTTAAACATTTTACTTTCAGCAAGTACATATCTGTTTCTGATCAAAACACAGTTTTTATTAAGTTGTGTGAATATTGGTTGACATTGTGGGGAGAAAATGCTGGTGCAACCTTTATTGAGGAGGTCACAGTGTAAAGTCAAGTCAAGTAGAAAGAAAAGGACTACTCGGAAAATGTGTGACAGGAACGTGAGTCTCCTCTGACACTCTAAGAGCAAAAAGGACATCCATCTGCAGGGAAAGAACACTTTTGGGGTCCCGTTGTTTGAAGAGGGACAGCAGAGGTCTAGTTGCGCATGAGTGGTGTGAAATTGCAGAACTCTCTCTCAGAATAAGAATGTCCTTTGCCTTTGACAGATTGGTTTATAGTTAATTCCATCTTTGAAAGAATTGTTCGTCCTCTTTTCTAGCATAGACAGTTTCCAGTTCTATAAATTTTCCATATTTGTATTTTTATCATTATGGCCAACTATAATCATTTTAATTAAATATGCATGCAAATATATATGTGTGTGTGTGTGTGTATTGTTTTAAGCAAATTTTAGTAATTTTATACCAAGTCAGTATAAAATCTAATTGTACACTCTGAAGGCTGTTTAACTATGTACCTCTAACTAAGAAATGCCTAGTATATTGTCTCTCCCAGTGCCAATAAAGTAAAAGTGAGCACAAAACTGGAGACACATCTGCAGTCCAACTGAACATACCTCAAACCTCAAAGCAGTAAGAAAAATAATGGGCAAAGTCACACTTGGATAAAATATGTAGGAAGATCCTTCATGTCCCTTACAAAGGGCAATGATGAAAAGGAAAAAGTCATTAGTGACAACAAACACCTGTCACAAGGCTTAAGGTTTGACAAACCAGGACTTATGGCTATACCAGCATTCAAGATTAATGTTCTTTTTTTTTTTTTTTTTTGCTCACATGGAGAGCAAACCTTGGGCATGATTAAAGATCTGTTTTTCTGTCATACTCTCATGTTCTGCCCATAAACAAAGATATTTCTTTTTCATCACCATTAGAAAAGGCTATTCCATATTCCTGTCTTCACAATCAAAAAAAAAATGTTACTGTAAGGGAAACTGACCTTAGGTATCTCACTACAAACATACACACACACACACAAGTACACACTCAAAGAGAGAGAGAGATATTGCATGCACAGTATGTTGACATTCTTAATTACTTCACTTGTAAATGCCTTTTTCCTATTACCAGAGATGTAATAGGAAAACAAATATGCTTTTATTCATATTCCAGAGAAAATACTTAGAAAGCAGTGTTTCAGAGTAAATGGCACTTTGAGGAGTGTCTATGTTAAAGTACTTTGTTTTTTTTCTACTCATTTTTCCAGCCACTTTGGAGGATACTGTGCTGAGTAAACGAAGACATGCATAGATAAACACTTCATAATCTCATTTGTATGTGGAATCCCAGAAACCTGAGCTTGTCAATGCCAAGAGTGTATTTTACATTTTGATAGGACATTGTAATTAACTCACTTTCAAACAAATATGAACACAATAGATAGTTGTCTTTCTGCTATAAGCATAACAAGAAGGGAGTGTGAATTCTTCAGACTCTTTACTTTCCAGTAATAATTTCAGAGGACCCTGTTGTCTCAGTTTGCATGCCCAGTATGCAAAGTTCCATAACTACTTACTGACTATATGGACAGAAGCAATGTATTTGTCTATCGTGTTGCTGCAATGCAAAGTTCATTTGTTATGAAAGCTGACACTGGTCTTACAAATACAGTCTCAAGCACAGCATGCTCCTAAGATAACTCCATTTGTCCAATCTCACTCGTCTCTGCACACAGAGCATCAACCACTGTACTTCGAAGGCAAAACCTTGGTGTTACCAATAGCAACTTGCATTTATAAAGTTCAAAACAACTAATGGCAATTCCTTCCTAAATCCCTGCATCTGTTTGTCAGTGAACTGAGATATAATTCCAAATTTCTTACTGTTATCCTACTCTTACTATGAAACACTCTTGTTGCTGCAAACTTAATCCTTACAGCCCTACTTTCCTGGCTGCCTTTCAGCTCATAGACACCAAACTCCTTCTTCCTGCCCCAAACTCTGAATTCCCATTTTTTTTGATCTGGTTAATTCAGGACTCAATTCAAATACTTGTTTAGTATGGTATTTACAACCTCACTGTATGTATGACTCAGGCCCCTATTTCTCTCTCATTATTTTTCCTATATAATAGCTTTTATTTAATTTTGCCAGTTTTCACATGCATACAATGAATGTAATCACACTTATATCTTATGACTCTGTCTTGCCCTCTTCTACTTTGTTTTTTTACTTATTTGTAGTGGTGAGGATTGAACCCAGGATCTTGTGTATTTATGGACAAACAGTCCCTGAGCTGTATCATAGTCCTATAGTACTTACTATATTTAGAAATACTTTTGTATTTTCCTTCTCTAACTCAATGCCTAAGCATCTGCTAAGCAGTTTTCCATACAAATAGCAGGAGACAAAGGTAGTATACATACAGCAACATTCATTATTAAAACATTGTGGTGTATTTCTTTTATCTTATCCTGTTTCTATTTATCCTTACATTGGTTTTTAATACACTTCATGTAATATTAGAATACTATATGCATGTGATTTATAAATCAACGCATATATGTCAGCTGGACATGCTAGCATACACCTGTGATTCTAGCACTAGAAGGTAGAGTCAAAGGGATTAGAAATTCAAGGTCAGCCCCAGCTACATAACAAATTTGAAGTCAGCCTTGGCTACATGAAACCCAGTCTTGAAAAGTCTACAAAGTATACAGACAAATATGGTAAATTTTCAAACATATTTAATAACAGTATTAAGCAAATAAAGATTCAAAATACTATAATAAATTGAAAAAAAACCTGCACAGTAAAAAGGATGATGTCTGGCTCTAATCCGTGTATGGGTCTTTTTACATTCCTCAACAAATACTTATTTATCAGTTGAATGACTAATAAGCATAGGCAATTCACTGTCCTTAATTAGTTGAAATTATTTTATGTATGCAAGAGTAACTAAAACTATATTTATAAAAACAAATTAGTCTAGGCTTGCATTACTAGACAAAAATCAATTCATATATAATAGCGTCTATTTGCATATAAACAATGTTATAAAGAGTTCTAAAATTATGTTGTCTCTTTTATAAAGGTTAAATGGCCTCCTCCATCTTCTTTAAGCTATTCATCAATTCAGTGAAAACTTTCCAGATAATGCAAAAAGAAATGTCATCCAGCAAACAATCACAAATTCCAAATTAAGTAGAATCTGAATTAATAAGGGCTTCATCTTATCTGCAAACCAACAAAAATCACTTACAACGTTTAAGGTCACTAATTTCATTTTTAATGATAAATTTGACTTTTAAGCAAATTTATTTTCATCAGTGATTCTCAAAGCTAGATGGTACATCATAGCTTGGAAGTTATTAAAATAATAATTGTTATTAAAAGTAATAGTTTTACTATAGTAGACACATTTTGATGATCTTCAGATTGTAGTTGCTTTCAATCCTTCCTAGACAGATTAAAAATAGAAATCCATTTTCCTACTTGGAATGAAATATTTCATATATAATAAATAAGATACAATATTTTATTTAAACAAATTCTAATTTTCTATCCTACTGCCATTTTTTTCATTTTATTACTTCTTTGTAAATAGTAAAAATTGTCACATCCTTCAGTAAGAAGCTATTATGATGGAAGAAGGTCATTGGTTAATTAAATAAAGAAGCTGCTTGCCCTGATAGGTTAAAACAGGTGGGAGGAGTAAACAGAGCAGAATGCTGGGAGGAAGAGGAAGTGAGGTCAGACTCGACAGCTCTCCTCTCGGGGGCAGACGCCTGAGAGAGACACAATGCTCCACTCTTGCGGGCAGAGGCGAGAGCTCTGCTCTCTGAGGCACACGTGATTCAGCTCCGACCTAGGATGGACGTAGGCAAGAATCTTCCTGGTAAGACCGGTGCTTACAGATTATTAGAGATGGGTTGATCGGGATATCAGAATTAGCCAGTAATGGCTAGAGCTAAAGGGCCAAGCAGTGTTTAAATGAATACAATTTGTGTGTTGTTATTTCGGGGCATAAGCTAGCCAAGCGGCTGGGGTGCTGGGGATTCAGCCCTGCCACTCCTATTTCAACACTATTAGAAGAAACTGAGAGAAGCTTAGAGGCCACCAATCTCTGCTATCTCCCGTTCATTTCTTGGCAAACAGAGCAGGTAGGACAAGATGAGGAATGAAATTCAGTAGCTGGAAGCAGTTACTAGTAAGAGCCAGTCAAAAGTCAGTGTTTGATCACACATTTATACAAAATGTTATAAATTTAGGAGGAAATTGGCTTCACGCCCATCTCCATGTAGTTCAAGGACGAATATGGAAAAGAGATTTTACACCTGTGAACATGTGAATTTACCCTTGAAAATATATTAAATAATAAAATTTCAAAGCATAGGTATTTTAGTCATACTTTAGCCACAAATTAATATCTTAATAAAGAAAGAAATAAAAATACATTAACTTTAACAATACCAATTCAGTTCTGTATTTCCAAACTGGATAAGGGTGAGCAAAAGCCTCACACTTCACTAACTGGAACACATGAGGCCTGTGTGACTCCTGCCAGCCTTGAGCTCTGCACTCTTGAATCTTTTGTGGCTATTCTACATTTAAAACAAAACAAAACAAAGCAAAAAAACACACACACAAACAGTTATGCAGGACAAGGTAGAGAATGACCATTAAAGGAAGTTAAAATTTAAGATGTAAGATGCATGTGTAAATACCAAGATCCTTATTGTTGTGAAAATTTAAGTTTTTATTACATGTGTAAATACTGAGATCCTTATTGTAGTACACACTTAGAACATTAAGACATTATATGTTAACATTATACGAAGAACAAAAAAATGTAGACGGTGCAATCAAAATTTACATAGAATATGCATATATATGTATTAGTTTACACGCACATAACATAGTCAACTTCAGTAAGGACAGTTCAAACTAAAATGATTTCTTAATACCACAGAGTTAAAATATCTGAAAAATCCAACATATTCTTAATATGCACATATTCCAGGCCAAAATAGCATTTTTAGTTGTGTGTGTACCAATTTATTTAACATAATATAAAGAGCAGTATCTGTTCAGTTTCTCTTGTTAAATATACTAATTATCTTTTATCCCGGCTTCCAGAACAATTATCAGTTCACATCTAGAGGACAAATGAAAGCACAGTTTAATAATTACCGTCAGCCTAGAAAGTGTCACGTAGTAATTCACCCAGGAGATGCTCAGAAGGAAGGCATGCTTCTGTTTTTCTTTCCACTTTCATTTTAGCGAATTTTTTTTTTTTTTTTTTGGTTTTTCGAGACAGGGTTTCTCTGTGGTTTTGGAGCCTGCCCTGGAACTAGCTCTTGTAGACCAGGCTGGTCTCGAACTCACAGAGATCCGCCTGCCTCTGCCTCCCGAGTGCTGGGATTAAAGGCATGCGCCACCAATGCCAGGCTGTGAATATTCTTAATAATATTATTATTATAGATAGCAGAGTATATGCTTACACAAAAATGAAGAGAAACTGGTACTGGTGATACAGGCGTGAATTTCAACCTCTGAGGCTTAGGTAGAAAGATCCCAAGTTCAAGACCAGTATAGAAAGTCTTTAAGGGTCCTGTCTCGGAAAGTATAAAAGAGGGCTAGGGTCACATTTAGTGGTAGACAACTTACCTCACATGCAAGAGGATTTGTTAATCAGCACCACATACACAGAAGAATAACAGACATACTGACAAATTATTTCTAAATACTAGAAATTAGCCTTCCGAGGGAGAGGCTGGCAGGTCATATTTAGGTGCACTTTTATTGTAGTGATTATTTACTTGGCTAATAGCATTATAGGATTATTTTGGTTCTTCAGCTTTTTCTAGAGATTTTATTTTCCTTTAATTCAGTTTTCTCATGGTTTACACATGGTTACATGCTTGAAACTTTCATTCCAGACCACAGGAATATAGCCAAGTATTGTTCCAAAATAGGTCATGTGCTTGCTTTTGACTAGAGCATATAAATTTCATATTTCTAGAATATTACAATCTAATAGGTGTGTTATTTACAGTCCCTGTTGTGGTTTCAATATGTAATGTGGCCTACAAGGCCATGTATCAAATGCCTATTCCCAGAAGGTGGTCCTTTTCTCATGGGCTTAGGAAGTGGAAGCTGTTTTGGCAGAGAGAAATCACTCAGATGAGCCTCTGCTTCTCTGCTTTCAAGTACTGGACCAAGTGTTTTAACAAATATCTCCATCACAGGTTTCTGCTACCATGAGTTCTGTGCTGTCTTTAGCACAATAATTGAACCAAAAACTCTAAACCCAAGTAGGCCTTTTCCTCTTAAATTGTTCCTGTGAGGTATCTTTTGCCATAGAAAGAAACTTTATACCCTTACACAACACACACACACACACACACAAAGTCCCTAAACGTGCTAGGGAGCATCTGAGCTCAGTCACCCACAGAAATGTTCCTTTCTTGGTATAATTAATAAAGAAAGTGATTGCTGAAAGCTAAAAGTCAGTAGTTTTGTAAAAACAAAAATGGAAGATGTCATGCCAATGGAACTTTCTGGGATGAACAATTTCTTCCTTTTATACACACTATCGCTTCTTTGAGAAGCAGAGTCAATCCTCCCCAACCTTGACATTGCTTTGCCAATGAAGTTTATGTGAAATTCTAACACCCCTGTAACCCGTTTCAGCAATGTTCATGGCATCTTTACTAGGGGATAGCTGTACTTCACTTACCCATTAGAACTCCTCATTTGTTATAATTTTACCATGGGATTATAGGAATCCCAATACAACTTTGGGTTCCATTTCTACATTTAAACTCTATATAGGTAGCCCCATTACCAACTGTCTTATCAAGAATGCCTGCATGCCTTGCTATAGGTTTTACCTCAGAACATATATTTCACCTTGGATTTGGGGAGATGACTTGTCATTTAACCTCGATCAGCTTCAAGCATTTTAACTTCACTGTTTTCATCTCCCTTACATTTTGTAAGGGTCAAGGCTTTGTTTTAAAGTTGACTTTGTTTTAAGGGGTGGTAGCAGTTTTGCTCTTCTGTCCAGACTGTGAAAACCCTTTCCACATCAGCAACAGGGTACCTCACTTATTTGTCTATGGGCTCATTGTAGTAGCCCTTTTAATTTCTTTTAAAACATGACTTTTTAATTTACAAATATGTAACTGTTTATCACAAGGGGATTGCCTATCTCAGCTTTCAACATCCCTTCCTCACTATGCTTAATTATTTAGTTTTTATTTAAGGTGAAGGGCATGGGACTCTTTTACTTGAACAATTCAGGGCCACTGCAGGGTTACTATTTAACATACTTTCAAAAGCATTGTTTCTGAGGCAATAAGGAGGTAACTTATTATCTCCTTATAATACTGGTAACTGGTCAGCGAAGTATCTAAAACACACACAACATTTATCAATTAAGTTCACTATCTTATACTGGCACCATTAAATGGCACCTTACAATGATTACAATAGTAACATGAGAGATTATATGTCACAGATCATCATGCAAAATAATGAAGTTTGAAATATTGAGAGAAATTCAAAACAGTGACATGAACACAAAAAGTGAGATCATGTTATTAGACAAATGGCACTAGTAGTTTTGCTTGAATCAAAACTACCATTTACCTTCAACTCTTAAAAAAATTTCCACATGAAGTGCTGTGGGAGGTCCTTCTGTCTATGTGCATTTTTCATTGGTTAATAAATAAAGACACTGCCCTGGCCTATTGATAGGGCAGATCTTAGGTAGACAGGAAAGACAGAACTGAATGCTGGGAGGAAGAAAGGCAGAGTCAGGAGGAATGCCATGGAGCTGCCAGAGACAGACGGTGGGAATTTTACCCTGTAAGCCACTGCCGTGTGGCAATGTACAGATTAATAGAAATGAGTTAAATTAACATAAGAGTTAGCCAATCAGAAGCTAGAGCTAATAGGCCAAGCAGTGATTTAATTAATACAGTTTCTGTGTGATTATTTGGGGTATAAGATAGCCGGGCAGCCAGGATGAACAAGCAGGCCCTCCTCCTACAATGAAACACACATAAGCAGAATGTAATAACAGTGACTTATAAAAAGTTTTAAGTGAGTAAAGGCAGGAGACAAAATTCTACTCTACTGACAAGTCAAGTGAGTCACAGGTCTGAGCTTCTCTGGCTTACACAATTCTTTGAGCTGATGCTAGTTGCAATGTTGATGATGACTGAGATGATGATTTGATAATTTAGAAAGCCCCCAGGTCTAAGTTTTATGAGGCTTTCTATGAGACACAAAACCAAGAGTGAATACTCTGAGACTAGGAAATTTGGGAGTACAGACAATCAATACTGAGGAATTCAGCTTAAGAAAACAGAAAACACAGGACTCCTCACACTGTAAAAAGCCCTAGTGCCAGGTTGAAACATGAACTGGCAGAAGAGACAACACATAGAGGATTTTAGTCATTATGGTATTGAAAGTATATAAAAAGAAACTTCTCCATAAAACGAGCTTAGTGTGTGTAAAGTACTAAATAAGATCAAGTAGACACCTAGGACTAGTGCAGAATAGAGTTATTTTTTTTTTCAGACAGTTCTTCACAGCCAATTGCTTAGATCTTCATCAGATTCATTTCTTATACCTCCCCTTACTTTAGAAATGCTTTAAGGTGACAGTATATGTAAAACAGGAAAGCACATAAAAATTTAAATAGAAAAGTAAGAAGAAAAATGAATACTAAAACAGGGGAGGTTAATTTTTTAAATACATGCTTTAAAATGTTATCTATTAGCTGGACAAGGACTATAAATTTCAACTTGCTAGCATCCAGCCAAGTATAAACAGGAGCATTAGTTATACTTAACCGGTATTATGTATACTGTAAAACTTGTTTCTAGGAAGAAATACAAATAAGTACTTGTTTGTGATTCCCTTTGGGGATTTCTCCATAAGTTCTCTCAGGGAACGAATTATTACTCTAGACAACGGTCTTATAATGTGCATGGCAATATATATCATTGTATTGCTCCATACAAGACCTTTCCCACATGTCTTAATATGGCTATGTCATAGGGCAGCTAATACAAAATCAATAGAGAAAGAGACAATAAAATTCAGTCTGCATGAGAACTTCCCTAATGTACTGGGTTTGCTGTTAAGGCCCATAGAAATGGTTCTACTCCAATTTGAAATAAGGCCAGAGAGTTTTATTGACTCTACAAGGTCAAACAACAGGATGTTTGGCCTAAGGTAAAATTGCTGTATGTCTTGCCTAGATATCGCAACATTTGGCCTAAGGCATTGACTTAGACCATACTTAATAGATGTTTTTAGTATTAAAAAAGTAATAATTCTTGTGTCATGATAAAAAAAAAGTCTTTTGCCCTCCCCTTTGGCTGGGTATATAAATGGGCTATAAAAAATAAACTCAGGGTGGATTCGGTATTCACTGGAAAGCCCTCCCAACTCTATCTTCAGTCTCTGGTCTACTTTTTCCTCAGCACACACTCCACACCTCAGGAATGTATGGACATTTCATCCCATCCTGAGACTACTTAAAGGAGAACAAAAACCATATTTTAGTCATTTTTTTTTCTTCATTTTCTTTCACAAGAGTTTGGGGAATAATGAGCAAGACTTTTTTGAATGTCCCACGAGTACAGAAGTATTTTAATTGTGAACAAACTGAAACTCCTAATAAGTATATGCAAACTTCGATAAGTACTTTGTTGGATCACAGTCTAAGAAGGAAACTGTGTGAGAATTCTGAGTGTTCATGACAAGATAAGACCTGAGTCTTGTGACCTCTGTTTATGCAGAACGGAGAATTGTCTTGGAATGTGTTTTTGTGGTTCTCCCAGGTGTAGTGGAAAGAAGTGCATCTCCTTAGCTATTGTTTCTCATATGCCTCTCGAAAACCATGCGTTTTGCCACATTTGGCTTGTCCTTATGATTGCACACTTTACTCAGGTGACTTTATCCACAGTTTATAAAATGTCTGATGCTCAATATAAAGTTGGCAATGGCATGAGACATTAACATACCTCACCGTAGGCCCTGCTCTCCCAGTTTCACTCTGCCGACTAAATCGGTAAACAAAGTGGCACCACTAACCAGGTTGACCGTGGGATTAGAGAGTAGGGACCCTCACATCAGTAGATGAGTGAGCATAGTGGGTCAGAAATCAGAGAAGGTTTTGCCTTATGTTGAGCATGTTTATCATTTCTTAAAGAAGGGTGGAATACATGTATCAATATGACAATCACTAGATTGCTTGTAGGGTGAAAGAGGCCAATGAAAAATAATCCTGCTCCTGGCTAGATCCTGGATATGGACCAAGAATAAACACCCTGACCTTGACTTGACCTGAGGATGAGGGTTTGAAATCTCACCAATACCTGAGTTTGCCCAAGACTCAGCCTGTATAATCCTACCAAACCCTAAGCACAAAATCCCACTA
This sequence comes from Microtus ochrogaster, assembly GCF_000317375.1. Lineage (NCBI taxonomy): Eukaryota > Metazoa > Chordata > Mammalia > Rodentia > Cricetidae > Microtus > Microtus ochrogaster. Next base: position 19,477,996 of record NC_022034.1, on the reverse strand, counting down.
ATCCCTTAGTTTGCTCCAGAATCGGACCAAAAAACTCACCAATCCGAAGCCACCCTGGAAAGCTACCCCCTTTCCCAAGAAACCCTATATATACTCTGTACCCTGTTCAGTTTGCTACTGCTTCTTACCACAGAGACAGCCACTGTACTGGATTTTTCCTTCCCAATAAATCTCTGGAGTGGGGTGTGTTGTGCCCTGTGCGACTTTCTCCAGAGCAGAGCCTAGCAACAGCAATTTAAGCAAAACAGAACTGTAACACTTTTGCCAAAAGCTTTCCCCAAGAGGAACAGGGTTTTATACTCCAGGGGGCTTGAGGGGAGCTCTAACAGTTTTCCTAGGAAAACTTTTCTCTGGAGCAGAGCTAATCATAAATTGCTATGCTTGCAGTGACTCTGTGGTATTCCGTGGCTCCCGAATGCCAGGATAACTTTCTATCCAAGCTGTAACGTTTATATTGCTTACAAGTTGTTTATGATTATAATTTCTGGTTTCCAGATGATGGAACTTTGGAAGAAGAAGTATAGGGCATAATGTAAAACAACACTGAATAGGAAGAGCCACATTCAATTTGGGTCACTTGGACATTAATTCAAACTGTTATTAAAATACTGAAAGAAGATAAGAAGGATATTAATCATGACAAAGAGATGGATAATTCCTTGACTAAATATAAACTGGTAATCAAACTTTAGAACTGATAAAACAGCCATAAAAGGATTTTTCTTGTGCAGGCAGAATCAAAAGTGAAAACATACTACCTAAGCTCCATTACTGAAGCCTCTTTTAAATATGTATCCTCTATTGCCTGAAGATGACCCTGAAGCGTGGGGTGAGGAATATGATCATCTAATCTTGAGTTCTCTCCAATTTTTGATGAGGATTTAGGAGAGCCTTTGAAAATTCTAACTTTACAGCCTAGACAAGCTAAGACACAGCTTCAAAAAGTTAAAAGGAATGTGTTTACCAATTCTTCCCCAATGTCAGGAGTTCCAGCTCGATTTCAGCAAAATCAAAATGTTTATTTACTGTTAAGTTTCGAGAGAAGTCCCCAAAGAAGACCAACAGCCATATATGTAGTAAAAAGAGCACTTTATTAACTGAAACGTTGAAGTGGCACTTGGTGACCCTCAAAGTAGGTCACAAGCTTCTTTTAAACGGAGTTAGGGGGATTCCAGGGAGAAGGAATTAATCTGGGGCTGAATGGTAGGAGGTCCTAGTGGTTAGGGTCCTTCCAGCAGCAGGGTAGAGAAAGCTATCTTTAGTTATCAGGAGATTGTGATTGCCTGCTGAGCAAGCAAAGGGGCTTTGGGGACCTGCTGAGTCAGCAGAAGGGGTCCTGGGGTGCCTGATGAGTTAGCAAAAGGCTATGGGACACCTGCTGATTGGTTGTTCCTAAGTTGTGGTTTTCCTTGAACCTGTCTGTTTAGCTCTGTTCCATTTTAATGAACCAAAACTAAGGCCTAGTCTCTATTAGGACTACTAGGAGAGCCTGTCTGAGCTTTGGTCTGCCTCCCCTCCATGTCCTTTCAACTATTATAGCGTGTGTGCACATAAGAAAAGAGTTACTTTACCATTACCATTTTTTATAATATGTATCCTATGATTATTCCAGATTCTCTAGAGCAGTGGTTCTCAATCTTCTTGATGCTGTGATCCTTCCTCATGTGTAGTGACCCCCAACCATAAAATTATTTTTGCTGCTACTTTACAAGTGTGATTTGGCTACTGTTATGAAAAGTAATGTAAATATCTGTATTTTCTGATGATCTTAAGTGACCCCTGTGGTCATGACCCCACAGGTTGAACATCACTGCCTAGAGGAACAGAATTGTTGAGGGAGCTATGGGCTGCATTCCTGCCACCCACCTCCCAGCCACCTGGCTAGCTTATGCCCCAAAATAACAACACACAAATTGTATTCTTTTAAACACTGCTTGGCCCATTTGTTCTAGCCTCTTAATGGCTAATTCTCACAATCTTGCCTAATCCATATTTAGTAATCTGTGTAGCACCAGTCTAACAAGGAAAGATTCAGCATGTCTGACCTGGCAGCTGGCTGCATCATGTCTGTCCTGGAGAGGAGTGTGCGTCTGCCTCACTTCCTCTTCCTCCCAGCATTTTGTTCTGTTTACTCCGCCTACCTAATTTTCTGTTTTCTCAGGGCCAAGGCAGTTTCTTTATTTAACCAATGACCTTCCGCCATCACAGAACCAAGAGAAAGGAATGTGTTTTTAAAGAGGATTTATTAGTCTGATTTTAAGAAATACTATCGTGGTTCAACCATGCCTGTCTTTACACAGGCTGAAAACCTCAAACTGTGCAGTGTATAAACCTGGAAGATTTGAAGAATACCTATCTAACTGAAATATATCTCTATATATGTAGAAAACCTAAATTATGTCTATAAACTTGATTACTATAGATGACTCTCTATTAATTTGTATTGCTTAATTATAAATTAAATTTTTAAATGAACTGGACAAATGAAATACCTTAATCAATATCAGAACTATATATACAGTATAACAAAATTGACCTTAAATTTGTATCAATAAACCAAGATCAATACTAATGCAAATCTCTATAGCATATTACCCTTTAAATGAAAAAGAAAACATTTACAAACACTATTTAGGAATATGGGCATAGTTCTCTCCAAACTGCTTCCTGCTTTTTGTTGGGTGAAGTAATTTTTGGTAGTGTTTACAGCAGCCTTTTGGAGAGTCTTGGTCCATCAAACCACACTAGTCTGCAAGGATTCCACAGGTTCTCATTTTCTGTGGAAACAAAAGAAGAACCGCTTTTCCAAAGCAACATATCCTTAGACCCAAAATTTAACAAGATACCTTTAAAGTATATATGTTGGTCACTTAGCTCCTTCACAATCAAAAAATTCAAAGAAAGCACAGTAAAATGCATAATCCAAACTTTGTGTATTTACGTGACTTAGTTTTCTTACTCTATTACTTTTTACTCCCTTAATCTATGATGGTCTGTAGTCTGTCTCTTTAAAGACTTTTTTTATAAACCATTTACTTCTTTTTCTAACTATACTAATTTTCTCTCCCAAGGCTATGTACATTTATCCAAAACTATGACCCATTTAGAGGTGTTTTTTTTTTTTATCAGAATTTGTCTTTATTGCATGTCTGTAATCCTTTTCTGACCAGAAGTGCTTCTTAAAAAGCTAAGCAGCACTACTATGGCTAAGGCTGCTTTGCCTTTTGGCTCCACTCAGTCCAGCGTGTTGGAGGTCTGTTCATTGCTTCTGAGAGCCATTCTCTACACCCCAAATACAGGGTTGGGGCACAGCAAGTCTATGTTGCCAATAAGCAAGTTGTAACACTCTGCTCACAAACCCTATTTAAATGCTCAATAGCTGGACCTCTACAAAGAGTCAGAGTGCTGGCAGCATGGCCTAAGAAGCTGCCAGTTTCAAAACCATGTGGCATTTTTTTCTGCTACCACTGAATCAGAAAGACCTCTCCTAAAGGAGCTGCAGTAGGCTGCCAGCAAGCAAAGCCCATTCAGAAAAAAAAAATGTGGCTAAACTTTGTTTTTTAGTGTCTAGAATTCCTTTTTAAGCCCTCTCAGGTTTTATGTGGATTTAGCTAGCACATGTTCTGTGCCAATTTGTAGTAGGAGGCCAATTGTTTGTTCACTCAGCCCCAAAATAATCACACAGAAACCATTTTATTTGCAATACTATTTAGCCAATACCTTAAGCATATTTTTGGCTTACTCATATCTTAAATTAACCCATCTCCATTAATCTGCATATCACCACAAGGCTGTGGCTTACAGGATAAAATTCCAGTGCCTGTCTCTGGCAGGGTTACATGGCTTCTCCTTGACTCCACTTTTTTTTCTCCCAGCCTTCAGTTTAGTTTTCCCCATCTTGCTCTGCTCTACAGTATCTCAGTCCCAAAATAGCTTCTTTATTAACCAATGGTATTCAGAGCATACAGAGGGGAATTCCACATCATGAAGGCAAGTGAACAAGCAGGCAAAAATCAGAAAGCTTTCCCTTTAACACCCTTTTACCTGTGCTGCCAGTGGAGGGGGATGCCATATTTAAGAGGGTCTTTCCACCACAGTTAGCCTGATAGAGGATGCCCAGACAATTTACAATTAAAATGTGAGCAAGCATACATAGTAAAACTAAATATTGTAATTAAATATATATAACCTTAAATTTTTATGCTAATATGAATATTAGTAATTGTATTCATGAGAAAAGAAGATTTTTGTAATTATGATTGAATTAAAATTTTTGTATTTTGTTCAAGATACCAAACTAAATTCAGCTGTTTTCATTTACTTATGCTCAATAACAAAAAAATCAAAATGTTAGCTTTCCTGAGCACTAAATGAAAATGTATTATCTATGAGATAATATATATAAATAACAAGCAAACTATATAGATGCATATATGTATACATATATGTATATTTATTTGTGCTTATCCTAGGGCATAAATTAACCCAGGATATCCTTGGGATAGTGATAATATGTTTCCTCTCACATCTTTAGCTAAAGTTAGATAAGGATAAATATTCCTGAGACAGATGGAGAACAAAGGCCTGAGGCTTTAGAAAAGACCTTGGGAAAGCTCTTGGGAGTCTTCAAGAAGACTCCTATTCCTTGAATTAGAAATATTTGAGTGTTTCCAATATGTCTGACAACACTCCTAGAGTCTTTATGGTGTCAATTTCAAATAACTGAAATATACCTTCACGGACTTTAAGAGGGCCTTGTCAAAATGTTGCATGACTGGGAGACAGGTAAAAGAGGAAATGAAAAGTTGAAGATTGTTATGAGTTGTGGAATTCCAGAATCAAATAAATTAGTGGAGTGTACCTAGACACTCAAAATATCCTTGAGAATTATGGCAGGAGTCCTGACTTATGGCAGGAGTCATTCCTCACTTGGGGTGCAACAGCGAGATCCACTTCATAGGCACAAAAGATCACATCATTTTAAGAGCCGACAAGTCCTTCCCTCTCCACCAGAAAGTTGGTGCCAACATACTTTATTTGGTATTTTGCTGACAGCCTATCAGTGGATAAACTAAGGGATGTGCTACCTCTGCTGCTACATATAATGTTCCCACTCCCTCCCTGTCCTTTCCCTGCATGGGAATGTTTTTGGTATTTGAGCTGAGAATATCTGCTTGCCCTCAGTGTATACAAACCAACTGTATTTTGCTTGTCCCTTTGTCTTCAAGCAATATAAATTAGCCTGGTACACCAATAAACAAGATGACCCAGATGCAGACTTCTGGTTCTTTGTTCCTCCTTACTCACAGCCATGGAACACCTTAACCTGGGTTCTCCCCTGGCTCCTAATACTTCCTGTACTCCATGCATGGAGTCTTGGGGACATCAGCAATGAGTATCAAACAGAGAGCATCTGCCAGTGGTTCAGTGATGGGGTTGAAAATTCATCAGCTGAGTGAATCTGGAGAGCTAACTCTGAATTGGTAGAGAAATAGATTCTCTACTAAGTTGTATATTATAGTGTTTATAGTGTTAGTCACATCTCTTAAGGAATCAGTTATGAGTTTATGGAATTAATGCTTTTCTCTCACAGCAGATCTGGAACATGTGAATGTCTCCAAATCCCCATATTCTTATTCCAGGTCTCCTAGTCTTGGAGCAACTTGTGATGTGTACCAAGTTTATATCAGCAGAATCCCAGGCATAATAGTGGCCACTGGTTTTTTAACTAATTTTTATTTGCTTGCAATTAAGTTTCATTATGATTTTTTTAAAACAAAGATCCCTATATTTTCTGCCCTGTCACTGGCTTCCTCATACCTTTCTGTCCCTAATAGATTCCTTTGCATGTTCGTGGAGACTACTCTGTTTTCTTGACAAAATGATTGATATTGTGCACACCTAAAAAGGAAGCTCACTGTGGTGCACACATTTCAGACTCTGGACCCCTATGCATGTTGTTGTCTTTTCACCCAGTCCTATTTGGTGAATTTCTGCATGTCTTCTATTCTTATCAGAGTTAAATATTACATTTATCCTCTGCACCTGCTGAGCATCTCTGCAGATAGATGTCCTCCTTCTGTCGGTTGCTTGTTGCTCATTAGAAAAACCTGCTTCAGAACACACCGTAACCCACCTTTTCACACTAGGGAGACTTCTCAGAGAAACACCAAGGGGCATGTATAATTTTACAAATGGCAAGCTAGTTTTTATAAAAAGAAAATTTTATTACTTATTATACTTTCTGAAACAGCTTATTAAATGGTTTGAATACACAAGCCAATGAATGACAAAGAAAATCAGTCTGCCTTTATCCTTACTAAATGTATGTCTTTATTATATTCATTAAATGATACTGTTATAAGTTTGCATATATGCATATATATATATTCTACATAATATTTTACTACCATTGTGATATTACTATTCCCTAACCTATGATATTCTACAGTTTGAATTTAAATAGTTTTTTAATAGACACAGCAAATTTGTATGCTGAATACATTTTATTAAAAAGTGTTTTGACCTGGAATTCACATTTCCTTTTTGTGGTCAATGATAACTAGACTAAGATGTCCTAAATTAAATCTTACAAGACACCAAATTGATTGAAGTAAGCTTATGAGGTTGTTTAAAATTCTGACTGCTTTTAATTTTTCCATATAATTACAACAAGAAAATGGAAGAAGCACTTTTATCCACTGTTAGGCAGGCATGAACTTTCAACCCTGAAAGTTCATAATTTTCATAAGTGCCAAATGGATGTTACTAGTCATCCACCACTGTCATAGGTTATAGAGCAATTAAGACCTTTCCAAGTGTTCATAATGATCTTTTTTTCATGGGAATACTATTGCAAGAAACAAATGACATTCTGATATGTTTAAGTCATTTTAATGATTTGATTGAATCACATTAATCATTAGAAGAAAAAACATGCAGGACATTAAATGACCCAGCCATGACAAGCTCAAAAGATGCCCAAAGTCTCAGTTTACCCTAAGGCAATACCTGGTTTCAAGAAAGAACACAAACAGAAACCACCCAGGCACCACCCTGGAATAGACCATCCAAAGAAAATTCCTAACGTTCCAACCATTGTACGTATGATCACTTGCCAGTACACAAGCATTGTTTTTCATGAAGACAGCCCTAGACAAATATCAGCCAATCAGGGGTCCTGAACCTTAGAAGTCCCTCACCCCAACCTCTGCTATCATAAAAGCCCCACCCCAACTGAACTTGAGGTTCTCCGATTGTGCCCATACATTGGACACATGTAGAGTCTGAGTTTGAACTTGAATAAGAATAAAGGAATTTTGCTTTTACATACAGGACTCAGTCTCTTAGTTATTTTTTGGAGAGACTACATGATCTGGGCATAACATTTGGGGGCTTGTCCAGGATCTCTAAAGCCCACTGGGACCACCAGTCTGTACAGCCTTCAGCCAGCCAGTAAGTTTTCTATGTTTACCTTTTCTTTTGTGTTTTTCTGTTTTGGATACACTTCTGTAAATGGGCCGAGAATTTGCGAAAGCTTGTTAATGGTCTGAGCAGACACGCATGAAAGGATTACAGGAGGGGTACCCAAAAAAGAAATTTCAAGAGCCATATGTATGGAAATGGATCTCTCTGGCTAATTTGGGATTTATAAAAGCCTAGCAGTGGTGGTGCCACAGGCCTTCTATATGAGATCGAATTCCTCTGGTTTCTGTAAAAAGACAAGTGGGTTGCATGTTCATTCTGGTTTGGAGCTTGAGTCTTAGGTTCAGTTTTGCCTCTAAAGGACTCTGTATTGTTCTGTGTACTGTTTTGTTTTTGTCTTTTTCCGTCCTCTTTCTGACTTATGAGACTGATTTTAGAGATAGTGCTGAGAGCCAGCACTGGCAAGAGGGAGAGGACACACATTCCAGGGAGCACACTTACACGTGCACACACAGAGGTAGTTCACCTTCCATGCCTGACAGGCCCTCACCACAGGCAGGGGCTGCCAAAACAGGCAGAGGCCAGGCCAGGCTGATGAGGGCATGGGAACTGCGGGTGGCAGTGGCTCATGCCCAGCCTGTCTCTGCGAGTGGTGAGTGTAGTCCAATAGTATTTCAAACATGGAACAGAGAATCTGGGGTTAATTGCTATGGCCAGAAAAGTTGACAATCTTTTGCCCCCATGGCGTTCCCTCAGCCTGCCCTGGGGGTTGTCTGCCTTGTTTCTGGTCAAACCTGGAGAAGATTTGGCTCCTCTATTGGTCAAGGGCAGGGAATTTCTGCCTTTCTGGTTGAAAAATAATATCTTGTTGAAAAGTTTTGTCTATTTCTTGAGAAAGTTGTGTATGCTTGCTTCGTTGAAAACTTTTGTCTGTATTTTCTGGTGTGTTTATAAGTTTTGTTGCAAACATAGAGCTGAAACAGAAATGATTTAGATATTCTTGCTGTCTCTGCTGCTAACAACAGCCAGTCACCACCCACCACTGCAGTGGCCACATTTATGGGTATGACCTCAGAATGTATCTCTGAGCTCTGGTCACTGGATTTGGGTTAGCAGAAATTCAGAAGTCTTTTTGATGTGGATAATGTTAAAACTGTTCTATGCTGGGGTTTTTTTTATTAGAAAGTTGCCTCTAGAGTTGGATTAGACTTAGGAAAGCTATTTAAAAGCTTCCTCTGTGTTGCTTCTCCACTCTGAGCCTGCAACACCGTAACAAGGAAAAGAAAACAAAGCAGAACAGCCAAAAACAATTGACCTTGGTTTATATGAACATTCTGTAACTTAAGATTTAAAAAAGTGTGGCTGGAGAGATGGCTCAGCATTTAAGAGCACTGACTGCTCTTCCAGAAGTCCTGAATTCAACTCCCAGCAATCACATGGTGGTCCACAGCCATCTATAATGAGATCTGGTGCCCCCTTCTGGCATGCAGGCATACATGGAAGGAATGCTATTATATAATAAATAAATCTTTAAAAAAAGATTTATAAAAGCCTAGCAGTGGTGGTGCCACAGGTCTTTATTCCCAGCACTCAGGAAGCTGAGTCAGGTGAATCTCTGTGAGTTTGAGACTAGCCTGGTTTATAAGAGCTAGTTCCAGGACAGGCTCCAAAGCTACAGAAAAATCCTATCTCAAAATAGGTAAGTAAGTAAGTAAATAAACAAACAAATAAAAAAAATTATAAATTTATTTTGCCAGATATGGCTAAAAATCTGGTTATATAAAAGGTTAGAACTAGTAACACTGAAAATTAATAATTAAAATCCATATATGGGCAATTTTAAAGAAATCATATAACATAAATCCAATTTGGACTGCCACCAGTTTTCAATCAGTCATATGACTGGTTGCCATTTTGCTGGAGTTAAAAAAAAGTATGTCACAGGATTTCACCACCATCTTGATTGGAGATGATCATGTAAAATGGGCCTGACTAGATAGTCTCCAAGATAATTTTGTCTTCAAGATAATTTTGACTGGGATAGGTTTTATATAATAATTCATGTCCTGACCTAAAAATAAGTTTTATAAAAAATAAGATTTAAAATATTAAAGTTGTACCTCATTGATTTTATACTCAAGAGTTTACCTTGCTCTGCCAGTTAAATTTTATAATTTAAAAGTCACCCTGGTGATAATGTTTTTAAAGACATGAAGGGATCCTAGGGAACAGCTGAGGTTTGCAAATGTATAGCAGAACTAGAGTTCCAAAGAGTGTAGAGTTACAAGGATGAACCATAACTGGTATGGTAGGTCCTTCTGTCTATGTGGTTTTTTTTATTGGTTAATGAATAAAGAACTGACTTGACCTTTAGCAAGGGAGAAGGAGGGCAGAGTCAGAGAGAAGCCATGTAGCTCCCGGAGACAGACCTGAGAACTTTAGCAGGTAAGTCACAGCCACATGGCGATACACAGATTAATAGAAATGGGTTAATTAGTATGTAAGAGTTAGACAATAAGAAGCTAGAGCTAAGGAGCCAAGCAGTGTTTTAATTAATATAGTTTCTGTGTGGTTATTTTGGTTCTGGGCAGATGGGACAAACAAGTGGCTCTCCTCCAACATGCAACAGTTTTAGAAATGCCAGTACCAGGTGATAATCACCAGAAGCAATAGCTACAATAAAATGGGACAGACTAAACTCTAAAAGGCAAGCTATATATATATATATATGCTGTTGAGAGTAGGGCCAAAGAGGAATTCAAGCCTCTTACAAAGGGGGGGGGCAGGGGTGAGAAAGGTAATTTACTTTTGCTATTGCAGGAAGATATTTACGAGATTAATTTAAAAAAATTTTTTTTAAATATTTAAGTTTATTTTTTGTTTTTTGTTTTTCGAGACAGGGTTTCTCTGTAGCTTTGGTGCCTGTCCCGGAACTAGCTCTTGTAGACCAGGCTGGCC
>NC_022034.1:19465724-19467308 GCF_000317375.1 Microtus ochrogaster | reverse complement strand
GGCTAAATATTTAAATTTATAAGGCTATGGGACATTTGTGCTTAAAAATGTTTTATATTGTTAATATTTGGGCTTAAAAGAAGGCTAATAGCTAGATCATAGCCATAAGCACCAAATGCTAGCCAGAAACTGTGATGTTCATATCTTATGATGTAGCAAGACAATAACCTAAGCAGTCTGACAAAGGGCTTAGAGCAGTTTCTTAGTCCATTGAGTCTCGACCCTTTGTAGGTTACAAGACCTTTTTACAGGGGTAGCCTATGACCACCTGCATGACAGATGTTTGTATTAAGATTTATGACAATGACAAAACTGCAGTTGTAAAATAGCAATGTGAAAATTTTGTGTGTGATGAGGGGGGATCACTAAAACATAGGAAACTATATTAAAAGGTCAAAGCTGTTAACCTATTGTGGAATGTTAAAAAACACAAATTAATAACTATCCTTATAAATGGTCAAGTTCATTAATTATAGCCATGCTAAGTGCTACTGATATAATTAAATATAGGGATAAAACTTACTTAGGCCCCAGTTTGTGATTTTAAAATTTAATCATAAAGCAAGAAACAAAGTTAAGTATTCAGATATAACTGGATGCCCTTCAAATACTTTAGAGATCAGCAGATACTGCATTTAAAATGTTTATTAAAAGTTTATTTTATCAGACAGACACTCCCAGATCCTGACAGTGACTCAAGGTCTCCTAAGAAGATGCCACCACCTGGATTTGACAATGCTGACTATTGGGCAAGATGCCCCAATCCAACATCTGCTGCCAGGACCCAGCTCAAACTATGGACAAGCAACAGGACACTGGAGAATAGATCACACTTTTTTTGCCTAGACAAAATAAAGTCTTTCTTACCCATGTTCCTCCACTGAAAAGACTGTCACCTTATGGGCCTGCTGAAGACTGCTATTCTGATATTTCTGCCTTCAAAGCTATTGAGACCTGGGTATGGCTAACTGGGTATGAACTGGTTCCTGGCATTTTTAGTAGATCTGGAAGCTGTTTGGTATACACTCAGGTATAATTTATCCTTCTTGGATCTCTGATAGTACTGATGGCTGGGCTAGCTAGCGATAACTTTGTTAGATTAGCAGTAGGCAACCAGGTTCTTTAAAGCCAGATTGTTAGTTCATTTTATATGTGAAATGAAGCCTTGATATGGGTCTTTAAAAAAGGGTCTGAGGATATAAAAGCTTATAAACTTTGAGGGCGCCAAAAATGATTTGCAATGTAAATGCAAGTTATAAAATGCAAATAAATACCTTAAGATATAAACCATGTTTCATATTGATTTCCTCTTCTATGTTCAGAGTTTAGCATTTAATAGAATTCTGATAAAACTAGCAAAGCAGTGACTACTTATTGCTCAGTCAAATGTGCAAGATTTTGAATTTATTTTGGTTACCAAATAAACATAAACTTAAAGTGCTTCTTATCAGGCCAAAGATATCTCTGTACAATCTATACATGGATCTCAGAATAGAAGAAAAATGCACATGCTTCAAACCCAAATCTGTAGTTTTGGCTAGAAATCAAATATATGAGTCTATTTCTGCTGTTTTACAGATACCC
>NC_022034.1:19453539-19465089 GCF_000317375.1 Microtus ochrogaster | reverse complement strand
CTTTCTCACAGGGCCTTGAAGTAAAAACTTTGAGACAGAAAACTTAAAGTTAACCAAAACATTATGTGCTAACCTTGGAGACTCAAGCTCTGGAAAGCACCACAGAGTGTCTTCATCGCTTGCTGCTTATCACTAACAGCAGGTGTTCTAGCCACTGACCTTGCAATTGCCCCACTTAGCTGCCTAGCTGCCAAATCCCTTCCCCCTTCCCCAGTTCCCCCTCACTGAGGAGTATATAAGACAAAAAGCTTGCTTCAATAAATGAAGACCTTGACAAATTGAGAACAGAATTCTGTTTGGCTTGCTTGGTCTTCTTCCCCTCTCTCGCCCATGTTCTTTCAGATAGTGTCCCTACAGACCCTGCAATAACTGGACCTGCTGGGCAGGTTATAAAACCTAAGATTTCCCCACCTGTCTATTCCAGAGGATGATTATTGTCTTTCCCCTAGTCTTGGCACTCATTCCCTTCCCACTTATTAAGACTATGGACCTGAAAGTTTCAAATGTAATATTTTCCTTTAAGTTCATAAATTTTAACTTCTGTTTCAAGTTTAAATGTGTCTCAACAGGTTTCCACTTGGCTAACAGACACATCCAAGCATCAACTGTGGACTACAATCTGCTCCAAACTATTACAAGCCCTGGACTTGCTGAAAGTTTATGTGGACTATTGTAGTCTAGGTAAATGCTCCTTGTTTCTTCAGTGCAGCCAGCAAACTAAATGCTTCTGATAAATGCCCCATTGATGATTCAGGTGAGCATTTTTTAATTTCCATGTGTTTGTGGGCTTTCTGAATTTTAAACCATGGTGATCTGATAAGATACACGAGATTATTGCAATTTTTTTTGTATTTGTTGAGGTTTGATTTGTTACCGAGCATGTGGCCAATTCTTGAGAAGGCTCCATGAGGTGCTGAAAAGAAGGTATATTCTTTTCTGTTTGGATAGAATATTCAATATGTCTATGGTCCATTTGAGTCATAACATCTGTTAGCTCCCTTATTTCTCTGTTCATTTTTTTTCTTACTGACCTGTCCAATTGTGAGAGGGGAATCTTGAAGTCTCCCACTATTACTGTGTGGGTTTTAACGTATGATTTAAGCTTTGGAAGTGTTTTTCTCTTTTTTTTTTCCTTTTCTTTTTTACATATAAGGGTACTCTTGTATTTGGGGCATAGATGTTCAGTATTGAGATTTCCTCTTGATGGATTTTTCCTGTGACTAATATGAAATGACCTTCTTTGTTTCTTTTATTGATTTTAGGTTGAAGCCTATTTTGTTAGATATTAGGATAGCTACATCCACTTGTTTCTGATGTCCATTTGATTGGAATATTTTCCCAACCCTTTACTCTGAGACAATGTCTATCTTTGAGGTTGAGATATGTTTCTTGTATGTAGAAGAAGGATGGATTCTGGTTTTGTATCCAACCTGTTAGCCTGTGTCTTTTTATAGGTGAGTTTAGTCATTTATATTAAGTGATTGCTATCACCTGTGACTTTAGTTTTCATTGTTGGTGATGTTAATTTGTGCATTTGTCCCTTCTTTGGGATTTGCTGCTATGAGACCATAAATTGTCTGTGTTTTTGTTGGTGTAGTCAACTTCCTTGGGTTGGAGTTTTCCTTCTAGTATTGTGTAGGGCTTGGCTTGTGGCTAGGTATTGGTTAAATCTGGTTTTGTGATATAATATTTTGTATTGTTCTTCTATGGTGGTTGAAAGTTTTGCAGGGTATGTAGTCTGGGCTGGCATCCATGGCCTCTTAATGTCTGCATAACGCTTGATCATGACCTTCTAGCTTTCTTTGTCTCCAATGAAAAGTCAGATGTATTTCTGATAGGTCTGCCTTTATATGGTACTTGGCTTTTTTTCTTTTGCAACTCATAATATTCTTTCTTTATTCTGTGTGTTTAGTGTTTTGATTATTATGTGGCAAGGGAACTTTTTTTTGTTCCAGTCTATTTGGTGTTCTGTAACTTTCTTGTATCTTTATAGGCATATCTTTCTTTACATTGGGAAAGTTTTCTTCTATGATTTTGCTAAATATATTTTCTGTGTTTTAGAGTTTAACTCTTTTTCCCTCTTTACCTATTATTCTAAGATTTGGCTTTTTTCATGGTGTCCCATATTTCATGTATATTTTGCGTTAAGCTCTTTTTAGATTTAATGTTTTCTTTGACCAATGAGTCTATTTCTTCTATTGTATCTTCAGTGCTTGAGATTCTCTCTTCGATCTCTTGTTTTCTGCTGTTCAAGCTTGCGTTTGTCGTTCCTGATTGTTTTCTCATGATTTCTGTTTCTATAATTCTTTCAACTTATGTTTTCTTTATTGTTTCTATTTCAGTTTTCAAGTCTTGAATAGTTTCTTTCATATTTGATTGTTTTTTCTTGGTTTTCTTTAAGGGATTTACTGATGTCTTCCAATCTTTTGTTTATCTTTTGCTCCATTTCTTTGGGGGAATTTTTCATTTTCTCTTTAAGAGTTTCAAACATTCTCCTGAAGTTATTTTTTAGGTCATTTTCTTCTGCTTCATCTGTATTTGGTTGTTCAAGTCTTGCTGTTGTAGGGTCTTTAGGTTTTACTGTTGTTTTTTTGCTCTTTGTGGCATCATATGTGTTCTCACCCTTTCTCCTCATATTTTTCTCTAATAGTTGTGGTTGTGGCTGTCTGTGATTCTGTTGATTAATCTTCTAGGTTCCAGTGAATCCAAGGGTCAGATGGTTGCTCCTCATGGTACAGTCAGTGCCACAGTTGTAGTTACCTCATTGGTCACTCTGTGTTCCTGGAGATTGCTCAGCACTCCTGGGCTTTGCCCTGCTCCTTTGGATTTGCTGTCTCATGCCTGCTCTGGCCTAGTTTTTCGACTCAGACATGTTTCATTAAATGGCCCTGGTCTGGATCCATTCCTGCGTAGGTGTTTAGTTTGGGGTTGATCTTGCAAAGGTCTCTGGCTCCGGTCTACTTCCTTGAAGTTTCCAGGCTCAGAAATGCAAAGGACCTGGCTCAGGCTTACTCCCTTGGGATCCCAGACCAACGCCTGGACCCACAGAGGTCCTAGCTAAGGCCTGTTCCCTCTGAGGTCCCAGACTCACACTTGGACTTGTAGAAGGAGCTGGGGGCTGCATTCCTGTCACCAGGCTCCCGGCCGCCTGGCTAGCTTATGCCCCAAAATAATAACACACAAATTGTATTAATTTAAACACTGCCTGGCCCATTAGCTCTAGCCTCTTACTGGCTAATTCTCACATCTTGGTTAGCCCATTTCTCTTAATGTGTGTAGCACCACAAAGTGGTGTCTTATCAGGAAAGATTCAGCATGTCTGACCTGCATCCATCTTGGGGCGGAGCTTCATCACGTCTGCCTAATTTCTCTTCTCCCCAGCATTCTGTTCTGTTTACTCCATCAACCTATGTTCTAACCTATCAGGCCAAGCAGTTTCTTTATTAATTAACCAATGAAATAAACAGATTGATATATGACACTCCCACATCATGGACTGGCATAGATCTCTGGTTCCTGCCTACTCGCTCAGAGGTACCAGATTCATGCCCAGACCCTCAGGGGTCCTGGCTTAGGACTGTTCTCTTCAAGGTCCCAGATTAATGTCCAGACCCTCAACAGTCTCTGGCCCTGGTTCACTTGCTCAGCAGTTACTCCCCTGTACCTATTATGGTGGAGTTTGCTGTCTCAGGACTGCTCTGTACCAGGTCGCTGGCTCAATTCTGATCCACCAGTGTCCTGGACCGAATGGGCTCTCAGATCCCACTCCCATGGTTTTTCCTGGGTGTTTAGTTTTAATGTAGATTGCTAAACTATTTTGAAGAAGAGAAGAAAATAGAAAATCCTCCACAAGTAACATTTAATATTTGTAATGATCATGTGAAAAAATTTTAAATTTCTAATGACTATGTTTCAAATTTATCACTTTAAAATGGCATTTATGGTAGATTAAAAATATATATCATACTAGAAGCTGGGATAAGCTGTGCGGCTGCTCATTGTAGACATTTGTAATATTCTTAAAGATAAAATTAATATCACTATACACCTACGAACATCAAACCCTGAAACAAAATCTTACAAAGTGTTGGGTTCTTATACTTTCTGCTTTATTTTGTTTCCATGTGTGAAAAGTAAGAGGTCTAAAATGAACATGTCATTCTGTTCAGCCGAGGAAAGAATTCAAAGAATTGGTATTTTACTAGTGTTCTTAAAAACTGACATTTATTCTGTCTTTCCAATTCATTCCATAAAGAGTTTCTGCAAAAAAAAAAAAATACCACATTTCAGGATGGCACATCACACTAATAAATAAAAAATAACACTACATAATTTCTCCTCTCCAACATCCTTGGGCACCAAGAATACTGTACAATGTGGTTTTAAAAAGAAATAATTGTCTGACAGGCAGAAGAACTTTTAAATATATAAAAGCGTTATTTCATTTTCATGTTTAAAAAATTGGAGCTTATTGACTCTCTTTAAAGTGAGAGCAGCATAGGAAAGGGAAAGGCCGACAGCTGGGATCACACGCCACATAAGGCAAAGGCCGACAGCTGGGATCACACGCCACATTTACTTGGATGAATGAAACATGCGTTGCAGACAAAAGACATGGCTTCTACTTCTACTCACAGATGCAACTATGAAACACATTGTGCTTTAAACTGGTGATCTTCCTTTCTTTCCTGAGGTGAGGGGTTGTGGGATATTTGTACACTCTATGAAGATATATTACTGTGAGTGGTTTCATAAAGAGCAGAATGGCCTACAGCTAGGCAGGAGGAATAGGCAAGACTTCTGGGCAAAGAGAATGGAAGTGGGAGATGAATCTAGTTGTGCAGGAGACACCAATGAGACATGGAGGGAGTTGGACATACAGAATCAAAAAAGGTAAAAAAAAAAAAGCCACAAGGCAAATGTAAACTAATATATTGGGTTATGTTATAAGAGCCAGTGGGACAAGCCTAAGCTAAACCCAAGAAGTCATTATTTGTGAGATGATGGCCAACAACAAGGCTTGCTACTGTGAGGGTTTCTAAGTATTAAGCTATAAATAATGAAAAAAAAAAGATTTAAATCCTATGTTGTCTGAATTCTGCTGTTCAAAACATTGTTTAAAAGCCGCAAGTAGGGATAAAGTAATCAGAATCTCTCCTACTAAAAACATTCTTTAAATACTTTACAAGCATTTTCCCAAAATAGAAACATTGCTGACTGAAAATAAATGCTGAGAGATCAGTCATCCATCTGCCCATGAAAACGAGCCATGAGATCTTCTGTTTTAATAGGTGCCTTATGAGCCAGAAACTGAACCTGTTGCTTTTGAAATGTAAAGTGTCTAGATTTGTTTATGGCATGTTGTTTCTATTTGTCTTTAACAAGATTGATTCTATACATAGAACTTTTTACAAAGCCAATTAGAGTAAAATTTTGGCACTTCATTATCTAAACACACACATACACAAATGACAGCATTGTATCTATTTGGAAATAAAGACAAAACTTTAAACACATTTTTTTTCTTGCATTCATCTCTCTAAACACAGCACACTATCTGAGTGATCTAGTAATTACATAGGACACCTACTCTATGTGGTTCAATTAGCTCTTTTCATATTAATGAAGCAAATCAAACTCATAGATAATCCAAAATAGTTTATAGCACCCACTGTTAATATCTCCAGCTCCAAAGTCCATTAAATATTTTTTGAAAAGTATAATTCTGTCACTTCACATAAGAAAGCACATATAGCAACTGAGAATATATTCCTAGAGCCAGATTGCCCCAGAGATTGATTTTCAGCCTCATTGTTGTATTACCCTGTGACCTGGAGTAAGTTGCCTCATCTGCCTGCAACTTTGTTTCTTCAAACAGAGTACTAGAGACAGCAGTAACAACCATTAGAAAGGCTGTGGAAATGAACTGCTTGATGCACATGAAATGACAGAAGGGTCCAGCACATAAGTAGCAACCAGTACAGCTGACACCAACATAATGGCATACTACAACCTAATTTCAAAACAAAATTAAATCTCAAGGGAAAGATTGAACCAAAATATTTAAAGAACCAGTATTTGCTGTTAGAATATATCATGGAGAAAAATATATCTACAACTGGTTTTTAATTATTTCTTCTATTTTTCATATTATACTTAGATCATCTGTAGTTGCTTCTGCTTGAAGATTAACAAAAGGATTTTAACAGAAAGAAGGGATGAAAGTAACCACATAAATTCCTTATCTTTTAAACATGATTTAACTGGGAACTATAAAGCACTAAATAATGAGAAGCTATGAGAGAATTCAAAGACTGCACTCAATGTAAATCTGTACTAAGCAATGAGCCAAACCTGTAGTGTCCCCTCAGCGGCTTCAGAGAGCAGAATCTTAGGAGTGATATGACAGCTTCCTCCATAATGAACTACCTTTCAGAAAGAAAGGCTGTACAGACTCCAGGCCAAGGGATTCAGCTGCCAAACATTGTAGATAATCTCCAACACCCAGCAATTGAGAAAAAGTCTCACAAGAAATGCCTTAGCACAGTTAGTTGAAGGAGAGTGAAAATTCATAGTATTTAACAGATATTATACTAAGCTCCAACCTTTTCTTTCAAATATTAGCTTTAAATGTACATATTTGTTAGCTTCATGTTGCATAATGTTTAATGGTGTCCATAAAATCTATTTTCCATCCTCTTTCTAAGCCCATCTATAATCTACCATAAAGTGTGTTCTGTAGCTTATATCTGTTTCTTTAACAACTATCCACCCCCACTTCTGGTGACCCACTTGCAGCATTTGCAAACTTAATATATAAGATCTGGAAGTTAAGAACCTTGGGTCTAGTAGTAGAGGTGGTTACCTGTTCTGTTGGAAAACATTAATATTTCTATTGAATTAAACCACATGAAAATTGCATGATCATTTGTGTTTGTCATGTCATTGGGAAAGTAGTAAGAAATAAAAAGAAATTATAGGAGTTAAGAAAACCCTGTTTACAAGGCAGGTTGAGCTTATAACTGGGCGATGAGTGTTTATGAACGTAAAGAATTCACAGGATTCTCTTCTTGTTGACTTGTGCAGGACAATCGTGAGTAGATAAGCATCTGCCTTGTTCCAATAAAGCTAGTGCAATTAAGGATGCTGATACCTCATTGAGAACAATTCTTCCAGTTAAAATACCTTGAAAGACACACCGTCAAATATTTTAGAAGCATTAACAACACCAGAGGGGATTGCCATTGACTTACCTGTCCGAAGATTGTATGTGGCTGTCATCTTAAAGAAAGAGCTATTGCCTGATAGGGTACCCTTCCTTTCTCAGGGATAAGATGAAGAACTTATTTCTTAAAACCTGGAAGTCCCACACTGAGGTATGTAAGTGGGTGCATCTGAAAGGTGCAAGAGGTGGCTTATAATAGAAACAACTTGTGTCTTCCCAGATTTGCATAGCCTTATCTGCTTTGTGGTCCCTCTAATTGCCTAGAAAGCCTTGGAAACACCTTACTTTAGAGCACTATCAGCTACATGCTGCTCCCAGTATTAGGCTGGGCTATGCTTCAGACTCTAAGCCAAGATTGTCCTTTTTTCATCCCTCCCAGTCTTGAAGTTTATTGCTTTTACTCTTTTAACTCTTTATTCTTTGATCTTTTGGAAGACCTCCACCAAGCCCCCAAACAAATACATGGGGGCTTATCCTTACTTATACATGCCTGATCTTAGCCTGGCTTAATTCTAGCCAGCTTTGCTTAAATTATCCCTCTACCTTTTCCTCTGGGCTTTTTCCTTTTCTTATTTCTGTATGCATTTTTTTGCAGCATACTCCATGGCTTGCTGTATAGTGGTGTGGTTAGGTGACTGGTCGCTGATGTCCTCATGCTTCTTTTCTTGTCCCATCTCTATTTTCCTCAGATCTCTTCTATTTACTTTCTCTGCCTGTCTGCCCCACCTATCCTTTCTTCTGTCTTGCTGTTGGTCATTCAGCAAGTTATTTTACCAACCAGGTAGTTTAGACAGCAAAGTAGCACAGCTTCACAACATTAAACAAATGCAACATAAAAGAATACAATTCATCTTTACATCATTAAAACACATGTTCCACAGAATAAACAAATGTAACATATTAATTAATATTCTACAACACAATCTCAGTGAAATGCCATGCTGCATGTATTCAATGGATTCCTAAGGGGTTGTTTAAATGGGAAAAGTGACAAGCCCCAGAAGTATGAGACTGTGGTGAGAGATAATATCCTCCCATCTACCTCATATTCTAATAGACTGTTCAAAGTGGGCTAGTTCTCTGAACCTACTTTAATTCCATGGTGAAATACAAGCAGTTGCTCTTCTTTGTTGTAGCCATGCCAGTTTAATAATGAGCCACCTTATAGTCACTGTTCCTCCTTCTCTGCTTCTTCCTTTTCCCTCATTATTGACTGTATCCTAATAAGGCATTGCCTGTGAGTTTTGCTTCTGGCTGTTTCAAGAAAGTTCTGGATAAGATTAGCTATTTTGAGTCAGTCTTTTCAGAAGTTCTTTGTAAACTGAACTCCAATCCATGGTTTTATCTAAGGATAGCAGGAAGGGATTACACCACCACCTGAAGATTCTACCTCAATAGTCACATTTTGAACCAGCAATAAAATGAAATTCTAGTGCTCATCCAATAACTCTCAGGTAAGCATTCCACCAAAGTTTTGCCTATGTGTACTTGAAAGTCTCTTTCCATCAGCTATTTACTTCACTAAGCATCTTTTCATAACTTTTGAATTGATGTGTTGTTTAAGGTAGAAATATTTGCACACTTTAGGAAAGCTCTGATGGCATATTGCTACAATAAAATACACTTTAAAATATTACTCTCTATAAAACAGAGATTTAGAAGGAAGCAGTTGCTCTTAAAATTTGCTGAGCAGGATTACATGTAGAAACAGGATGCTTAATGGTTTTTCAAATACAACTCTATCTAAAATGAAGATATGAGATTTATGTTTTGGGAACAAAACCAAAAATGTATAAAAGGTATTGAAATTCTGTTCTGTCACCTTTAGATCATTGGGTAGAGAAGAGGTCACATTTCAGAAAAAGAAAATTAATCCATTAGCACAAAAGAAACACATATAATATCAAATTGTAAATTGCTAATTTATAAGAAGAATTCTGCGGTGGTGGTGCATGCCTTTAATCCCAGCACTTGGGAGGCAGAGGCAGGCGGATCTTTGTGAGTTCGAGACCGGCCTGGTCTACAAAGAGCTAGTTACAGGACAGGCTCCAAGGCTACAGAGAAACCCTGTCTTGAAAAAAAAAAAAAGAAGAATTCTGAAGGTTTTGTTGCCATTGGCTCAGTTGAAACTTGCAGATATATTATCACTGACATACTGTAAATTATGTTGGCTTTTAGTAACAAGATGCCCAGTGGATGTCAAGAGACTAAGTAGGTTCTAAAAGAAATGATTGCAGACATTCAGGCTTCACTTGCAGTCAAGGTGGCCAAGCAGCAGGAGCTTGTCATACATAGATTATTACAGCTAAGCAGAGGAAATCAATCCACAGTGGCACAGAATCCATAAAAGGATCATATTAAATTCTGATTTTAAAAATTCATTCTGTTTTTTTAAGTTGTCTTCTTTAAGATGTGTCAAAAATTTAGGAAATGTTTTCCTTAAATAGATCTTAACACAACAAAAGGAAATGCACAATTCAGGGAGTATCAATAGAAGTCTCAGCACAGAGGTGGTGATGTCTTACCCGTAACAAATTATAGAACTAAGACAGAGGGAGCAGATGTCTGCTGCCGCAGGGAAGGAACACCACATCCATCTTGGTTTCCTCTTTGGAAAGTTCAGTGGGTTATGAAACAAGCTCTCCTCCTCAGGTTTGACAAACTGTCTTTGAGAAAGTCATCAAAGCTCTGAGACCATGAATTTTCCTTTTCACTTTGGCCTTCAATTAATTGTTCTCAATGGAATCTGAGGTATATCATAGATTTTTTTTTTTTTTTTTTTTTTTTTTTTTTGTTTTTTTGGGCCAGGTTTCTCTGTCTAACAGTCCTAGCTGTTTTGGAACTCACTTTGTAGACCAGGCTAGCCTCAAACAGAGATCTTTCTTCCTCTGTTTCCCAAGTGCTGGGGTTTAGAGACCTGTGCCACCACTGCCTAGCTGAGATGTTTACTGAATGAATAAATGACTGTCCATCTCTACAGTAATAATACAAAGTAATAAAAAGGGTAAATAAGCATGATAGATGAATACAAAAAAGTTAGCACACAATATTATTCTGTCTAGTCACCACATACTGCTCAGAAGCAGTACAATTCAAGATAGTCCCTGTGTTCTATCTATGCCTCTACCATTCAAATTTTATAAGATCCCTAACAGATACCTAATTGATGATGACAAGAAAATGGTTCTTTGTATTATTATTAAATTACTGCTGAAATATAATATTCTTTCTTAAAATGCTTCATTATCTTCTGAAAGATTGCTATGGTAGACTAGTGTACCCACCCCTTACCTACATCTCTCTCCTACTCCATATAACACTGATGAATCCAGAACTTCCTCCTTTGTCCCTGTCTTATCTATATGCAGCTCAATTTGACCCCTAAATCAGAGACATGCCTCTGCACATTCACATTTGCTTTATTTACTTGTTCAGCTCACCAATTCATTGCACCCATTTGATTGTGGAATAGCTTGTGAATGTATTCTAGACACAGTTTATGTTTATAATTAAGAAAAATACTTGCTTGAATATCAATCTGTTGAGATAAATCTTTCTCATCTACAGCAAAATGTATTCAGTGGCTATTTGTTTTGCAAGTTTTTATGTCCCTGAAGACCAATACAAAAGAAAACACAGGGTAAGCCATTATTTAAAGTATTGCCACACTTTAAATTGAGTGTTTAAGTGACCTTGTGATTTCTTTTTTCTCTAAGTAACCTTACACTTAGTCTATTGTTTAAAGTACCAGCAAGGGATTTGCAGGGATAACAGCATAAAGAACTACTGACACTGCTAGGCACTCCCTAAAAAGAATCCTTAAAGCAATTGTGCCTCTCCGTGGAAGACATGTCAATCAGCACATGAAGGAATATCTCGACTCCCTTTCTCCCCTGCTTCTAAGCTATGAACTGGTCAACATGAATTTTTATCTAATCCTTTAGACTCAAAATAATCACAAAGAACTATATTATTTCAAACACTTCTTGGCCAATAGCTTAAGCATATATCTAACTAGCTCCTACATCTTAAATGAACTCATTTCTATTATTCTATATTTTACCATGAGGCTTATGACCTACCAGCAAAGTTCCAGCACATCTGTCTGCAGTGGTGGCTACATGGATTTTCCCTAACTCTGCCTTCTTTCTCCCAGCATTCAGTTTAGAATTCCCTGCATAGCTCTATTCTGCACTATCACAGGCCAAAGCAGTTTCTTTATTCATTAACCAATAAAAGCAACACATATACAGAAGGACTTCCCACATAATCTCCCCTTTTCTTTTTTTAAAATATTTATTTATTTATTATGTATACAATATTCT
>NC_022034.1:19448564-19452382 GCF_000317375.1 Microtus ochrogaster | reverse complement strand
TAATTTTGGGGGGTTTAGGAAGACCTTTTGAGTGGGTTTTGTTCCATCAAACTACATTAGTCTGGAAGGAATCTACAGGTTCTCATACTCTGTGGAAACAAAAGCAGAACTTCTTTTTCAAAGCAACAAATCCTTATGCAAATTTTGAAGTCAAGATACCTTTAAAATATATATGTTGGTTTATCTTAGTAGCCCATACAATGAAATGTCTCTTTGTACTTAGCTCCTTCATAGTCAAAAAAGAAGTAAAGAAAACACAATAGTATACATAATCCAGACTCTTTGTGTATATTCCATCTTTATGTGACTTATTTTTCTTTATTCCTGTAATATATGACTGTCTGTACTCTGTCTCTTTAAAGACTTTGTTTTATTTTTTTCAAAACTATCTGTTTCCTTTTAAAACTGTCTATACTCATTTTCTTCTCGCTCCCAAGCCTATGTACAATTATCCAACACCATGACCAATTTAGGGATCTTTTATCTGAATCTTTCTTTATTGAGTATCTATAACAATTTTCTGACCAGGAGCACTTTTAAAATGGTAAGCAGCTTGGTGGCAGAGGCCCTGGATGCTGACTTGCCTCTCTCAGGCTTTTAATATGGCAGAGGTAGATCACTGCAAGCTCGGGAACTGTTGGGTGGGAGCTGTCCTCACCACCTCAACTCTGGGTAGCACAGTGCAGCATATAAACCCTTTTTATCTGAGTAAAAGATAATGTGTCATGCAGCGAATTGTGCTTCCTGAAAATATCTGTGTATGGCAGTGGGAATCTGCTAAGCTCTCTTGCTGTGCTTTCCTAGCAGACCTGATCCTGCCACCTGCTGAGCTGCAGGCAAGGTCTCAGCTACTTTCTAAGCATCCAGACCTAAGAGGGTGCCAGGCATCAACTCTCAAAAAGAGCCAGAGCCGTTTCTGTAACTAGCACAAATGAGGAAGCCTTCTTTTTAGGAAATCTTGCAGTTCTTGCCCATAAAGCTGAGTCAGGAAACCTGTTAAAGGAGTCACGTCTCTGCTTGCTCCCAGCAAACAGAGCAAGAAGCTGTCTTAAATTGTTTCTGTGTGTGTGTCTATAATTCCTTCCCAAACTCTGTCAGGTTTTAAGTGGATTTAATTGGCCATGTTGGTGCCAATTTGTTGGCAGAGGGTGTTAGTTCATTCCCAGCTGCTCAGACCCGAAATAATCACACAGAACCTATATTATTTAAAAGCCATAGCTTAAGCATATATCTAGCTAGCTCTTACATCTTAAATTATCCCATTTCTATTATTTTGTATTTTACCAAGAGGTTCATGACCTACGGGCAAGGTTCAAGCTCACCTGTCTCCAGTGGCAGCAATATGGCTTATGCCTGACTCCACATTCTTTCTCCCAGTATTCAGTTTAGTACCTGCCTAGCTCCGTTCTGCCCTATTACAGCTTCTTTATTCATTGACCAATAAAAGCAACACATGTACAGAAGGGATTCCTACATCATAATTCTGTAACTCTTATTTCTGACCATGCCTGCTCTCCTGTTAATGGGTCTAATGCTGTGTTTTGGAAAAACACTTTCATAAGAAAAGTTCTTTTATTTTGACCTACTGCCAGAATCCTAGATGATTCTGGAATGTAGGAATGATTCCTACATTCACCTGGTTTATCTCTATAATCAGTAAGAAAAGAATTCATATGTGTGTATTTAGTTGTCATTGAATGTTTCATACAAAAGCACACATCATGTGTAATTCAGACTTCTTTATTTTATGAGCTTTATTATTATATTTTATTTTTATTTTTGAGATCAAATAAATTACATTTCTCCCTTCCCTTTTCTCCCTCCAAACCCTTCCATATAATATCCCTTTCAATTTTCCTTCAAGTTCATGACATTTTGTTATTAATTGTTATTGTATTATATATATACACATATACGCATTATATATAATTTATGCTCTATAAATATATTATTCCTAAATATCACCTACTCAGTCAATAAAATATTACTTCTATGTACTTGTATGTATGTTTTTAGGGCTGACCATTTGGCACTGGTCAAGCAACTTGTGATATCTTCCCTATGGATAAAAAACATCCTCAAACCTAAAGCTCTAGGTACATTTAGGAAGAGTGAGCAAAAAGAAATGTAAGAGCCAGAAAATAGGGGAGTTTTCTTTGCAACTGTGTCTCTTAGTAATGTTAAAAGCTATAGTCATGACTCACCAACATGAATGTCCAAAGTCCAAATGTGAGTTGAATAAGAATGAACTATAGTGGATATGCCAAAATGGATGGGGAGAACCTCACAAGGCCACAACCCTAACAACAGACCTTCTTAATGTTGTTATTTATCTCTCCAATAGTTTCCTCTCAACTTTAGCCAGTGTTCTTACTGAAGCACCACTACTATAAAATATGTGGACACATCTTTCAACATCCCAGCCTACTTCACTGATTATAGATTACCAGACATCAGCTTACCAGTGCCCCTGGCAATAGGCAACCATCCTCTCTTAGCTTTATCCTGTTCCTAACATTCCCCTTGCTTCAATTTATACAAGCCCAGCCTCCTTGCTCTATTGACACCTGTTTACATCTTCACTTGAAAAACTTTCACCAAAGTGAATTTCCAATTCCAGTAAAGTAATTATGAAATCAAGCTCTATTACATAGTGCAGGCCATTGTTGATCAATCATGAAATCTGCATAATTATGAGGAAATAACTTCCAGGAGAGACCTCTCTAGGAATTTCTCTATATTCTCCCCATTAAATGGTTCTATATTCTGGCTTCAGTCTTCAGTCTTTCAGAGTGTGAGAAGCTCACTTTACTGGGTTTTTTTTAATGTTTTTATTTTATTTGAATTGGTTTTTTTTCTGAATGTATGTCTATGTGAAGCTGTCAGATCTTGGAATTACAGACAGTTGTAAGATGTCAGGTGGGTGCTGAAATTGAAAACAGGTCCACTGTAAGAAGAACCAATGGTCTTAACTGCCAAGTCATCTACCCAGCCCCTTTACTGGTCATTTTTATGCCAACTGGACACAAGTTGGAGTCAATAAAGAGGAAGGAGACTCAATTGAGAAAACAATCAGGCTGTAGGAAAGCCTTAAGGGCATTTTCTTAATTAGTGACTGGTGTGGAAGGGGCCAGCCCATTGTTAGTGATGCCACCCCTGCCATGGTGGCCTTGGGTTTCATAAGAAATCAGATTGAGTGGACACACCCCTCACGGTCCTGACTTCCTTGCTCATGTTCTTCCTCCTTCTGCCCTTCATATGGACCTTGGGATCTCAGTCCAGTACTCCAATGTGGGTCTCTGTTTCTATCTCCATCCTTCGCCAGATGAAGGTTCTATGGTGATATGCAAGATATTCATCAGAGTAGCTATAGGATAGGGCCAGGTCAGGCACCCTCTCCTCTGCTGCCCAAGGAACAAGCTGGGCACATCTCCTTGGACACCTGGGAACCCATCCAGAGTTAAGTCTCTTGCCAACCTTAAAATGGCTCCCTTAATTAAGATATCTACTTCCCTGCTCCCTCATCCACCCCTCCTCCATCCCAACCATCCCATTCCCTCAAGCTCTTCCCATCCTCCCCATCTCCCTTCTCTCTTCCCATCTCCCCTTATCCCCACCCAACCCCTGTCTGTAATCTTGTCCACTTCCAATATCCAGGAGGATAACTATATGTTATTCTTTGGGACCACAAGGAGTGCGTCCACCCACTGAGATGGTGGGACTGATCTAATGGGAGATCACCAAGACAGGTTGGACTGGAACTGATGGAGCATGTGATCAAACTCGACTCTCTGAATGTGGCTGACGTTGGAGGCTGG
>NC_022034.1:19444673-19448464 GCF_000317375.1 Microtus ochrogaster | reverse complement strand
AAGTCTCTTGCCAACCTTAAAATGGCTCCCTTAATTAAGATATCTACTTCCCTGCTCCCTCATCCACCCCTCCTCCATCCCAACCATCCCATTCCCTCAAGCTCTCCCCATCCTCCCCATCTCCCTTCTCTCTTCCCATCTCCCCTTATCCCCACCCAATCCCTGTCTGTAATCTTGTCCATTTCCAATATCCAGGAGGATAACTATATGTTATTCTTTGGGACCACAAGGAGTGCGTCCACCCACTGAGATGGCGGGACTGATCTAATGGGAGATCACCAAGACAGGTTGGACTGGAACTGATGGAGCATGTGATCAAACTGGACTCTCTGAATGTGGCTGACGTTGGAGGCTGGTGGAGAAGCCAAGGAAAATGACGCTGGGTTTTGATTCTACTGCATGGACTGACTTTGTGGGAGCCTAGTCTGTTTGGATGCTCACCGTCCTGGACCTGGGGGGAGCAGGGAGGACCTTGGACTTCCTATAGGGTAGGGAACCCTGACTGCTCCTTGGACTAGAGATGGAGGGAGAGGAGGAGTGGGGGGAGGGGAGGGAAGTGGGGGGAGGGAAGGAGGTGGAAATTTTCAATAAAAATGAAATTAATTAAAAACAAAAAAACAAAGAAAGGAAATCAGATTGAGAAAGACATGAATGAATCAGGAAGCAGCATTTATCTACAACATCTGCATCAGATCTTTCCTTCCAGGTTCCTGCCTTGAGGTTCTACCCTGACTTCTGTAGGTGATGGACTGTGATCTGAGGATTGTAAGCTGAAATACACCTTATTCCTCTCTGAACTGCTTGTGGTCATGGTGTTTTATAACAGTAAATAAACCCTAACTGAGATACCCACATAACTAAATTCCCCACAAAACACAGGTGAACGACAGTCTCTTCTATGTGTGACATCATCAGATCTATCAAGTATTCCATTAACCACATGTCAATACAAAACAACTCAATGAAATAGGTAAAACATTATCCCAGGATGGACATCAGTTGAAGTAATCTCATTAAACTATTGATTGACCTCTAAAATTATTTCAAAAAAGCAAAGCGTGCAATGAAATTAAACAAAATCTGGAAATATTATTTATCTATTTATGTGTTACTAACTGATCAAATATGCTCTTTAACTAAAAAACAACTTTTCAGATTTGGCCTTTATAACATAGATCACCTAGTATTTCTCATTATAAAAATAGTAGATAGCATACATTCAGGTAGGGAAAAAAAGAACTAGAAACTTTGATTGGTCAAAGTGATTTAAAAGAGAATAAAATGCCCCAGTCTAAGAAGTAATAATTATAAAAGTAATAGTGAGTAAAACTGACATTAAAATTCAATTTTAAAATAGACACATTTTCAATTTTAAAATTTGTAAAAAGAAAAATATAACCCATTGGTCTTCACACTAGCCCTGGAATGAAGATTCCATGGCCTTGTAATTGTCCCTCCTAAGTGGAAAGTATACTACCCCACTACCCCTGAGAGGTCCTATTCTAAAGCCACTCTTCCACAAAGTTTCATACAATGGTGGGAACTAAAAATGTCCTTCCTCAATTGTGTCTGACACAGAAGGAAATGTCTACTGCTAATTAAAAATAATGTTGTGATAAAGAACAGAATGGAACATTCATTTAATCAAATTCCTCAAGCCATTTATAGACATAAAGAATAGGAAATGACCTATTAAAGGAAGGTGCAATCCATAAATCCAGATCATAAAGTCCCAAACTGTGAGACTTTCTTAAACATATTTTTACAGGATATTTTTAATATTCTGAAAACAATTACAGGATAGAAGTTACTGAAAAAGTTTAACAGTCTGATATAATGAGTGAATCTTGTTTTGTTCATTTTTCCAACACAGCAGAAGACATATTTTTCAGATAATTAGATGGAAGTTGAATATAGACTGTCTATTAAATGATATTAAAGAATGGTAGTTCATTAGTTAGGTGTTACAGTGAGATGACAGTTTTGTAAAAAAATTCTTTTCAGCCAAAGATACACATTAAGTGAAATAGCATGGGAGTTTCTGTAAAGTACTTAAGGAAGAAAGGAAGGGAGGGATAGGATTTGAAATAAAACGAACAAAACAGCAGTAATTGTGGCTACTTACAGTTCTGAAGTGGTTCATTTAACATTGTCTCCTGTGTTTCTTTGAAATTTTACTTTAAAAAGTTTTAAAATGATTAAAGATTACAGAGGAAAGAAAGCTTTGGACATTTTGATATCTAGTGGTGAATAAGAGCCCTGTGGGGAGAGAAGAATTATTAAATGTTTTTTCAGCTAACTACTAGATTAAAATTAAGGGTCAAGAACAAACAAGCATGCCTTACAACACTGTGTGATGCATCCCAACTAAGAGACCTAAGTAACTCTTAATTGTGAAAGGAACAAGAGACATGATTTGAAATAAAAATTTAAACATTTTTCTTTGCAAATTATATTAATATTTACATGAGAAGAAGGGTAGAAAATGAAGGAAGAAAAGGGAAGAACTAAAGGATGAGAAGGAAGGAAAGAGGGAAAGCACAATTGGGGCATTAATTACACATAAAACAATAAAAGATTTGAATGAGATAATGCAGGAATATCTGGTAAACAATATAAATCAATAGCCCTTCTGTTTTTAAAAAGTACACATTAATAGTATGAGGATGGTAGCTATCTCTGACTAATCAGTACGGTTTTCTGATCCAATCAAAATTCTAGTTCAATTTTGATTTAATCAATAATCATACTATCAATTTTTGTGGGAGAATAAAATTGTATAAATGACATTATTTGTGGTACCAGGAGTTTAAAGAATATGATTGGGTCTCTTAGAAAAGTCAATGAAATCAGAATGAATTTGCTATGAGATAATCTGCAGCTTTGCACTGTGGATAGCACTGTTAGTCTAGAATGGTCCTAAACTCACTGCAACACCCTGAAGTACTGGGATTAGATGTGTAAACCACCACAATCTATAGTAATGGGATTATAGCAAACTACTACTCCTAGCTATTCTGTGACCTCCTGAAATAAGAATATGTTGTATGCACAATATGGGAGGTCCAAATGCACAGTGCTGGTAGAAAACGTAAGAAACAATGAGATCTATAACTCAGTGTTATATGATGTAATCACTATTTTGATGAATGTATATTGAACTTGTGCAAATAAATGGCTACACATTGAACACTATGATATTCGTCTAGTGTAAACATAGAGTGAAAATGGGAACTAGGGAGAGAAAGCACAAAGGAGACAGAGAGTTACAGGGAGAGACAGAAAGCAAGAACAGAAGATTATGTATAAATCAAACATGGTAATCAGTTGAGGAATAGCTGCCCAATTGACTCAGCCCATTACATCTGAGTCCTATTAAAAGTTGGCAACTAAGTGGGAAACAGAGATTAATATGTGGAAGTTCTGTTTTTGATTGACTATAGATTTAGTGACATAAAATTACATTTTTCTCCATGGATAAAATAATTCTTCCTGGATCGATATTATATTAGTCTTCCAACTCAAAAAACAAGATATGACAAGTAGGATATTAAAAGAGCACATATACATTAGTTTGTGATATCTGCTGGTCAGATGTTTGAATAGAGATTACTCTGTCCTCTGCTCAGGATTAAACAATGTTAGAGCCTAGTTTTCAACATAACTGCATTCTCATCTGGAGACAGGACTGGAGAATTCACTTCTTGGCTCATTCTTATTTTGTTGATACAATTAATCCTGTGGCTTTGCCCCGTCCATCCCTTTGTCAGCGGATCATTGGGCTACCGGGC
>NC_022034.1:19443468-19444573 GCF_000317375.1 Microtus ochrogaster | reverse complement strand
CACGCACGCATGCACGCACGCATGCACGGACAATTATAATGTAATGGACAACATTCCACCACCTTTTTCATACTCTAGTCATAAAATCCAAATCAAATCTTCTACCTACACTCAGGGTAAGGACATAAACAAGGGAGCTTTTTGATGTGAATCTGCATAAAATATTTATATTATCCTACTTCCATGAAGGCTATGTATTAGCTTTCCGATTTTAGAATCAAACTCTAGAGTTAACAATAGTTGTTACATTGTCGGAAATAGCAGGAGAGATAGGAATGCTAAAAGAAATATTTTAAATAGATAAATAAGCAAATAGTGTATAATTTATAGGCATACAAGTAACCAATGACTCCTCCTCTGCAAGACATAACATCGAAAATGAAGTATCAGTTTTGTAACATAAAATGTAACATTGCTTGATGAAAATCCCTGGGAGAAGTAAGAACCAGGATATATCAGTGCTTGCTTATGGGACAAGACTGATAGCAAAGAGCAGGAAAAAAGAGAACCTTTTGATTTTTATTTAAAATTTTCTGTTATAATTCATTTGTTTTTACTATAGTATAATTTGCATATTACTTTTAACCTTGTATAAAAAGCAAGCCATATTAGTAATTTGGTGATAATATTTATATCTTTGGATATGTTGGATGAAAACAAAGGTTATATGTATCTCCATTGTTTTGAATATAAAATATCCTCCACAGCTTCTTATGTTTGAACATTTGGTTCCCATTAGGAGAGCTGTTTGGGGATGAGTTTGTGAATACTTTGGGTGTGGTTTCTACCTTATGTAAGTACTTCACTGGGAACAAACTTTGAAGATGATTTCTGCTTGTAGGTCTAGCTTGAACTCTGCTTCCTCATATGTCAAGGTACAAGAAGCTATCCATAAGCTCTACCACCAGAGATCAAACAACTTCAGCTATCATTCAATCCTTACCATATAGGCTGAACCCTCTAGCACTGGGAGTCAAAAGAAATCCTTCCTTGCTACAGGAGCTTCTGTCAATTTGTGGTCAAGGAATCTAGGTCAACGAGCAGAGTCTACAGAAACAAGCATAACCAATAGAATACAAGAGATAGAAGAAAGAATCTCAGATTC
>NC_022034.1:19441362-19443098 GCF_000317375.1 Microtus ochrogaster | reverse complement strand
ACCTGACTTCTCTATGGAAACTATGAAAGCCAGAAGGTCCTGGATAGATGTCCTGCAGAAACTAAGAGACCATGGATGCAAACCCAAACTACTATACCCTGCCAAGCTATCGTTCACTATCAATGGAGAAAACAAGACATTCCAGGATAAGAACAAATTTGATTTTAGGTAGATCCATGATAAAACATTGATTTTTTTTTCATTATAAGCACATTCTGCCACTCCTGTAGAACATGTGTATTCCTTAGTTAGGATTGTTATTTCTGTGAAGAGACACCATGATCATGACAATTCTTATAAAAGAAAACATTTAATTGGGACTGGCTTACAGTTCAGAGGTTTACAAAATATATTCAGCCCAATTTCAAAAATCCCCACTCTCTTCCAAGACTCTCAGTCTCTTAACTGTAACCCCCTATAATTGAAAATAAAATAAAAAATTAGACCACATACTTTCCAGATACAATGACACAGGATATACATTATTGCTCAAAAAGTGAGGAAAGAGAGCATAGTGAGGAAATACTGGACCAAAGTAAGACCTAAACCAGCTGGGCATGCTCCAAACTATGCATCTCCATATCTAATGTCAAAGTACTCCAGGTCTCCAATTCCTTTCAGCATTATTGACTGCAACACACTGCTTACTGTTCCACTCCCTGTTAACAGCTCCCCTTGGCAGGTATCCCACACTCTGGTATCTCCAACATCTTGGGGTTCTTCAAGGCAATCCTTCATTCAATGGCTTTTCTGAGCCTCCATACAGGAACACCCCCAGCACAAGCCTGGCTTTTCTTAGTCATGAAAATAGATTGCATAACTCTTTCTTGAATCCTTGATTCTAAAGTCAAAACCACGTGGCCAAAATTGTCAAGTTCTACTACTTGCTGGGTCTAAACCGTGGCTCCTTTGTTCAAATACATTTTTACCAGCTTTCTGTTTTCAGTAGTTTCCTTCACAGTCTGTTTGGTTGTCTTGAAATTCGATCTGTGGATTAAGTTGGTCTTAAACTCAGAGATCTACAACCTCTGCCTTCTGTGCTCTGAGATTAAAGGTGTACACCACCAGTCTTACCCTGAGCTTTTCTTTAATTTATCTTAATTTTTCTATAATTCCTCTTCACAAATTTGAAGCTTTGATAGATGAGGTATCTCTCTGAGGACACCTTTATTCCACTTGGCACCAGGTTCTTTTATAATCTATTTTATATTTCTTTTTCTTCTCCAACTGTATGTTTTGTATTTTTTTCTTGTTCAGCTCATTCTTTTTCACTGTGGCTCTGAGTAAGACTGGCCACTTTTAGCCACACAGCACAGTCACTGCTAGCTTGTTTGAAAATACCCTCTTCCAAAATTGTTAATCTAAAACTCTTCAATTTAGCCTCAGCAGATTATTTTAGATGAGGGCAGAAAGGAGCCACATTCTCACCAAAACATTACAAGAATGATCTGTAGGCCACGTAATAGTATTCTTCTATTCTGAAACCCCTTGAACTGGCACCCACAGTTCAAACAATCTTCTCCACTACTCTTTCCATGATCCTATTAGTATGCCTATTAAGATCCGATTAAAGTGTCCAGTTGCTTTTCTCGTACAAAGTCCCAAAGTGTTCCATATTCCTCCAAACAAAAGCATGGTCCAGCCTATCACAGCAGTACCCCAGACCCTGGTATCAACTTCTCTCTTAGTTAGGGTTTCTATTGCTGTGAAGAGACACCATGACCATGGCAATTCTT
>NC_022034.1:19437338-19441013 GCF_000317375.1 Microtus ochrogaster | reverse complement strand
AGTTTAGGATCTGCCAGCAGTCTGCTTTGGTCAATTCATTAACTGAACTTTACTTTCCTCATGTATCACTCATTGTTAGACACAGGGATGTGGTTTTCAACTCTTTTAAGTATCATATACTTATGTTTCAAATGAAATTTTGCAGTATTAAATTTATCTAAAGATCAAAATAAAAGAAAAATAAACCACGCTGCATTTCTCTTGTGAAAAGGTCACGGTGAACACTTCAGGCTCTTCTCAGCCCTGATGTACTGTTTGAGATGAGAAGTTTTTGGTATACATACATGTAAGCCACTACTAGAATCTAACTAAAGGGCTTTGACACAGACCAAAGTTGCACTAACAAGCCCCCAGGAGATGCTACCATCATTAGCTTGTTCACCTCCTTAAGGAAAGTTCATTGATGATAACAATTCTCTTTCTAATGATTGGAATTTTACTTTCCTACCCTCAACTAAGTTTTGTTGTCTTTTTTTGTTTTTTTTTTTTTGTAACCTACTGACAATGAGACCAAGCAGAAACAATCCTAATCTGTGTTACTTTATCAGTGCACAGCCTCTGGGTTTGATGAACTGGATTCAAGGTTCAATCTTCCCACCGACTAGTTGAATGGTTCTGGTATTTAACTTCATCTCTGTGAGTACCAGGTTTCTCATGTGTAAAATGGGAATAATGGAAGTAGCTGCCTTCCAGGTTGTTGTGAAGGTTGTGATCCTATATCAGCACTCAGCATGGTGCCAATCTTCAGAAGCCTTAGTCAGTAGAAAAGCATTGCATATAAAATTTTAGCTCTATTATGAAATTATCTATCGCTACAGAATTATATACACTCGTTGGTAGACCTAAAGTAAACTTATTACACATAAAGAAAGAGCAGAAAGGATTGGGCAGCAGATTGCAGCAACAGCTTCCACCAAGGCCTTAGTATTCATAGCTAATTAGACAGTGTCAACTCACTGAGTTATCCAGTGTGTTGCCAGAATGGATGGTTTCTTCTAATGTGTCTTTGTGAGATCAGGTTATAAATAAAATAGAGAGCAAGAACAGATTTTTTTCAAAGTTATAATTAATTAAGTCTTTCCTGAAACATTGATTGCAACTCCTTAGCTTTTTTGTCATTTTTTTTCTGACAAAATTCTATTAGATTAAGAAAAAATGTATATGTAGTTTGAAAACTGAAAGAGCAGATCACAGCAAGTTCAAAGCTCTCTTTAATACACCTTGGCACACTGTCTAAACAGGAAAGGAAGGAAGGGAGGGAGGGATGGAGGGAAGGAAGGAAGGAAGGAAGGAAGGAAGGAAGGAAGGAAGGAAGGAAGGAAGGAAGGGGAGAGAGGAACAGAGTGAAAGAGGGAGAAAGGGAAAGGAAACATATAACATATTGTTTATCTTTTTTGTTGTTTTTTTGGTTTTGGTTTTGGTTTTTTAGGTTTGCTGTTGTTGTTGTTTATAGAGACAGGGTTTCTCTGTAGCTTTAGAGTCTGTCCTGGAACTAGCTCTTGTAGACCAGGCTGGTCTTGAACTCACAGAGATCCACCTGCCTCTACCTCCCGAGTGCAAAGATTAAAGGCGTGCGCCACCGCCGCCCGGCAGAAACATACCACGTTTTATAGACATCCTTTATTCTTTAGATTAAAAGCCATGTAAATTTACCCTCCCAAATTTTAGTCCTAATAAATCATGTGAGCTTGGGCAAAACATGGAGGCTTCCTCACTTAGTCTTTTAATAAAGAAATTGCCACATCAAATTTTAAAATAAGCTAAGAATATTTTATGTTTGCTCTAACTTGTGATAGCAACAAAATAAGTAGGCTGCCAAAGAGAGGACATGTGTATTGCAAACACAGTGAGCATCTTTCCTGTAAGAAGCAAACCTGGATTTCAGTGTATTTTGAGTCATGAATTAACATTTAGGCAGCTATAAAGCCTTGAACCAATCAGAATCATTTCTACTCTAAAGAATAGCTCTTTTGTAATTGTAGGATATTTCTTTTTATTCCCCTAAATCTCGGTATCCTATACATTATAAGCATTGAATAAATGCTTGTTCTTCTACCCACTTAGTATACTTCTGTCTCTTGTGCTGATGCCCAGTGTCCATCACACCAGAGCAGTGTCTCTTGTCTTTAGTTCTCAGCCTGGAAACCCCCTACTGTCCAGCCACCTGCTTCCTGATAGAGTTAAGCAGCATGTACCTCCCATACCAGATGGCTCCCTTCTCCCGCCTTTGCTTGGCAAGAATTTACAAACATATTTCTGCATGTCCAGTCTGGGATGCATCCAAGAGGCCAGGCTCTGTGTGGGCATCAGAGACAGCCCACAAAGGCCAAATGAATCTTGGACAGCTGAACTTCTATACTGTAGGATGGTTTATTTTTGTTTATACTATAGGGTTTTTTTTGTCTGTTTCTTTGTTTATGTTGTTGTAGGGACTGCTTGTTGGTTCCTGGTTGCTCTGCAGCTCAGACCTGAAATAATCACACAGAAACTATATTATTTAAATCACTATTTGGCTCATTAGTTCTAGATTCTTATTGGCTAACTCTTACATCTTAATTTAACCCAGCTCCATTAATCTGTGCATTTCCATGAGGTCATGGCCTACCAGCAAAGTTTCAACATGTTTGTCTCCTGCAGTGGCTCCATGACTTCTCCCTGACTCTGCCTCTTCTCTCCCAGCATTCAGTTTAGTTTTCCCCACCTACCTAAGTTCTGCCCTATCAGTAGGACAAGGTAATTTTTTTATTCACCAGTGGTATTAACAGTATATATAGGGGAATTTCACATCACCTCCCCTTTTCTGTTTAATGAAAAGGAAGATTTTAACTTTAACATATTAAAATCACATATAACAAAAAAGTTATCATGCAAGAATTAGAGTTAAAATATTTATATCTAATTTATTTTTTATCATAACTAAGGAAAATGATAACTATAAATTGTTCAACTCCATCAAAGACTCCAGAAGGATATAATATTACCTAAGTAAATAGGAAGTACCAACTTCCCAAACTCTAGAATTAACAGAGACATCATGCTGCCTGGACAGTCATCCAAAGTTCTTTTGCACCATTGGGACATCCATCTTCAGCCTACAGGCCCATAGTATCCAACAGACTTTTCCATGAAGCAGGAAATTTAAAAGATAGTTCTGTCTATCTTGGCAATTTGTCAGTCACTTTTTTCTGTGTCCTGCAGAATGTCTTGCGGACTCTTTCATGAAGCAGCAACCCTGAAGGACCGTCTCACCTTTAGGCAAGTTCAGCAGTCATTTCTCTGTGGGTCCTGCATGTCCAGTTCATCAAGCAGTCCAGGCAAGAGCAGTATCCCATTCAGATGTCCAGCAAACCCTATAAGGAGCCTCTTCAATGCGCATCTTCCTCTTGAAGTAATTGTTACTGCCAAGAGTATATGAGTCTCATTGTCATAAAAAGTCCTAAGTTTTTAAAACATTTTAAATGATGTATTATGTAGTCTTTGAAAGGATTGAAGAATGCCTATCCATCTGAAATGCATCTCTGTACATCTAGAAAATCTAAGTAACATGACTACAAACTTGACTATTAAAGATGACTATCTATTACCTGTGTTTCTTAATAAAACTATTGTATTGTGAACTATACAATCACAATACCTTAATCAAGAGCAGAAATATATATATACATATATATATAT
>NC_022034.1:19428466-19437168 GCF_000317375.1 Microtus ochrogaster | reverse complement strand
TCCCCCCTTTAAAAGTAAACATTTATAAGCAATATTTGAAAATATGGGCATAGTTCTCTAGACTACTTCCTGCTGAATGGGGGAAGTATTAATCAGGTCTTTCATGGTATATCCTGTGTGCTAGGTTCATTTCAGTCAGCAGTTGGATAAAGTAATTTTTGGGGAATTTTTATGGCAACTTTTCTGGGGGTTTTGGTTCATCAAACCACATTAGCCTGGAATGAATCCACAGGTTCTTATCTTCTGTGGAAACAAAGGAAGAATCACTTTTCCAAAGCAACATATCCTTAGACCCAAATTTTGAAGACAAATTACCTTTAAAGTATATATGTTGGTTATTTAGCTCCTTTACAGTCTAAAAAATTCAAAGAAAACACAATAATATACATAATCCAGGCTCTCTTGTCCATCTTTATGTGGCTTATTCTTTCTTTACTCCTTTTAATCTATGACTGTCTGTACTCTGTCTCTTTAAAGACTTTACATTTTTTAAAACCATGTACTTCTTTTTATAGCTGTGTATATTCTTTTTCTTCTCTCTTTTAAGCTTACATACATTTATCCAACATTGTGACCCATTTAGAAGTCCTTTATGTCTGAATCTGTCCTTTTGTGCATCTGTAATTATTTACTGTCCAGGAGCACTTCTGAAAATGCTAAGTACTTCTTAATAATTTAAGCTGCAGCATTACTAGGGTATATACGGCACATCCTACTTGTTCTGCCCAGCTCAGCATGGTGAAAGAGGTCCATTCATTGCCTCTGAGCCACACATACCACCCCAGTTCTAAGTATCAATGGGTCTATGTCGTGCCATTAAGCAGTTTGTAATGTGCTGCTTACCCCATTTAAAAAAACAAACAAACAAACATTTAAATGCTCAGCCTCCTGAAAGAGCCAGAAGTCACACTGGCAGCATGGCCCATAAAACTGGCATTTTAAAATGGCGTGGCTTTTTTCTGCTATAACTGAGTCAGGAAAACCTTTCTTAAAGGAGCTGCAGCATGCTGCCAGCAAACAGCAAGAAGCTGTGTTAAACTTCGTATTTTTGTGTCTAGAATTCCTTTTCAATCTCTCAGGCTTTAAGTGGATTTTAGTCATCCACATTGGTGCCAATTTGTCGGAAAGAGGTCACTTGATGGTTCCCAGCTGCTCAACAGCTCAGACCTATAATAATCATACAGAAACTATATTATTTAAATCACTGCTTGGCCCATTAGCTTTATAGTTTCTTATTGGCTAACTCTTGCACCTTAATTTAACCCATCTCCATTAATCTGTGCATCCTTATGAGGTCATGGTCTACCACATAATTTTCAGCATATCTGTCTCTGGCAACAGCTCAATGGCTTCTCTCTGACTCTGCCTCCTTTCTCCCAGCATTCAGTTTAGTTTTCCCCACCTACCTAAGTTCTGCCCTATCAGCAGGCCAAGGAAGTTTCTTTATTTACCAATGACATTCATAGCATACAGAGGGAATCCCACATCATATTTAGGAATGCATTGTTTGTTTCCTTCAAATTTCTGAATTCTTCACAGTTTTCCAAGGTCCACCCAACTAGGCCTCCCCACATCTTCTTTATGTCACCCAATCATCAATCCCAGTGCCACACTGATAATATGATTAAACTGTAAGTTTTGACATAAAAAGATATGTAGGAGATAACCAGACCATAAGAGCTACTTGGAAACCAAACTGGTAGATGATCCATGCAAGCTGTAAGCAAGTGTCAGGTCTCAGGCATAGGCTGTGCAGACAAAGAGGTAGAGATAATGGAGGACTTTAAACTAACAATATCTCCAGATACAACAGGACTGATACACATATAAACTCACAGATACTGGCAGCACACATAAGACATGCACAGGTTCAAAGCAGACAGGATCCCAGCACTGAGTGGGGGAAGTGGACATGTGGTTCTACCCCTTACCAAGAAGCTATTTGAAATTGATACCCACTAGCAAAGGGAAAATCATTTTGCTTCATTGGATTCTTATATATAAACCAGACTCAAGGTAAGATCTCATACCCAAGAATAAGTAGCTAACACAAAAAAAAGTTTATGGTTGTTTGTTTTGTATTGTTTCATTTTGTTTTGTTTGAGCTTTTTGTCTTATTTGGGTTTTTTTATTTGTTTGTTGGGTTTCCCTTTTTATGTTTTTTGGGTTGTTTTTTGAATTTGGTTTGTATGGGTCTTTTTTTCCTTTTTTAAAGACAAAGAACATTAAAATTGGGTGTGGAAGGAGGTGAGGAAAATCTGGAAGCATTTGGGGGAGAGAAAATCATGATCAAAATATATTGTGGGGAAAATTTAAAAGAAAACAAGCTTTGTTATTTCAGAAATACCTATCCTATTCTAACCTCAGAAGTAAACACAGCTCTTGACAATGAGAGAATTAACATTCTAGAGTTGAAATCCAGGGCAATGCATCCTTGTAATCCACCTATCATAATGGGAAGAATCACATTTTTCTTCCACATCAACCCATCTCAGCCCACTTCACAAGTTAATGCACAAAACCATACACTAGGTAGAAAACAGTACTCTCATTCTCATAAACAAACAATAGAGACAAAAATTTAACTTGTATTTCTCTTCACAATCACCACCTTTTTCACTGAGAAGCTGTGTACCAGGGCCAAATAGTTTAATTGGTTAGAACCATCAAAGCTAACTGAGAAAAAGAAGCAATCCTTAATGTGTCTTCCAAACAGTGGTACTGCATTATGGAAAAGCCTAGCAAGGAAACTTCAGAGTAAACTGGTAAGTTGCCCATTAGTTTCTACCAGGCTTTTGCTCTTAACTTTTACTTACCATCCTTAAACCTGTCCCCTCTACTGAGGGACATCTCTTGGTCAGGTAAGGTAATATGTTAATGACCAAAGTGACTTCAGGTGAACTGGTATCTCGTGACATCACTAGGGCTATAATACATAAACTCAGTAAATAAGAAAACATTTATTTACACATTCTTAAAGCACACAAAATCTTCCTCCACCCACTTAGAAAAGGAGAAAAATCAAGAGAAACGATAGTCTTGAACCACTTCTATACACATTTTTCTCCCAAAGTGACAACTGTAGCAAATCTTTAAAAAGCAATCAGTTTTACCACTGGGGGAAAAGGAAATATTGTCTAACCTTCATTTTCTTAAATACATTTATTTGGTTAGAGGCCTTCCTTCTACTGAGAATAATGCAAGATCATAGGTGATGCAAAGGGTTAGGTATATATGCAGATGCTTTACTGTTGTAATTGGAGCTGCGGGCCTCTTTCCACAGCCCAGCTCCTGGCCGCTTGGCTAGCTTATGCCACAAAATAACAACATGGAAACTGGATTCTTTTAAACATTGCTTGGCCCACTTGCTCTAGCCTCTTATGGGCTAATTTTCATATTTTGCCTAACCCATTTTTAGTAATCTGTGTAGCACTAGTCTTACCGGGAAAGATTCAGCATGTCTGACCTGGTGGCTTGCTTCATTGCATCTGCCCAGGAGAGGGGAGCATGGCCTCTTAGCTCACTTCCTCTTCCTCCCAGCATTCTGTTCTGTTTACTCCTCCCACCTATGTTTTAATCTATGAGGGCCAAGCAGTTTCTTTATTTTTTAACCAATGACCTTCATCCATCACTTTATTGTTTTCCACCAATTTTGTCTACTGCTCTGATTCCTCACTGGAATGAACAAGGACAATGCTCTTCCTGGGGGACTGAAGACACAGAGTCCTAATGTCTTGAAGGAACACAAATTAATGACTGCAAACATCATTTTGTTTGTTTCCAAGAACACTGATTGATTCATTTTTATTACTTTTCTTATTGATAGTTTCTAGAAATTGATCTCTAGAAATAGCTCAGGAAAGAATGAAACATGCCAGCTGTGCTGGACAGTTTTGTGTCAACTTAACATAAGCTAGAGTTAACAGTTAGGAAGAAGCCTCAGTTGAGGAAGTGCCTCAATGAGATCCAGCTGTAAGGCATATTTTTTTTTTTCAATTAGCAATCAATGGGGGAAGGCCTATTCCATTGTGGGTGGGTCCATCCCTGGGTTGGTGGTCCAGGGTTCTTTAAGAAAGCAGGCTGAGCAAGCAAGGGTAACCAAGCAAGTAAGCAGCACTGCTACCTGAGCTCTATATCAGTTCCTACGTCCAAGTTTCTGCCCTGTTCAGTTCCTGTCTTGAGTTCCTTCAATGATAAATAACAAAGTGGAAGTATGAGCTGAATAAACCCCTTCCTCCCCAAGTTGCTTTTTTTTTTTGTCATGGTGTTACATTACAATAATAGAAACCCTAACTAAGATATCATGGAAACTGTACCCATGAAATCTGAAGAGGGTGGCTGTCTAAAGAAGACCTGAATAATAACAACACTAGGTGGCATGCAAAAGTACTTGAAAAACTTTACAACTGCTAAGAGCAAATGTTAGTCTTGCCAAAGATGGGGCTCCTAATTGGTTATCTAATGCAATGTGGTCAATGCTAAAAACAGATACTTACATGATGTGAGAAGGTCATTTCTCAATCTGTGGTTTCATTGGTAATCAATAAAGAAAACTGCTTGGTCTGATAGGTCAGAAAATTAGGTAGGTGGAGTAGACAGAACAGAATACTGGGAAGAAAGGAAGTGATCCAGACACCATGCCTCTCCTCTCCAGGTCAGACACGATAAAGCTCCAGCCCAAGATGGAAGTACACTAGAATCTTCCTGGTAAGACCCCGTGGTGCTACACAGATTACGAAATATGGGTTAAGCAAGATATGAGAGTTAGCCAAGAAGAGGCTAGAGCTAATGGGCCAAGCAGTGTTTAAATGAATATAGTTTCCATGTAATTATTTCGGAGCATAAGCTGGTGGCCAGGACCCAGGCAGCAGGAACGCAGCCCGCAGCTCCTTCCACACTTACAAGCAGCTTTAAGTGGATTCAGAAGATTGTATTATATGTTTATTTATTTAGATATTATATATATTCCATATATATGTAACAATAATTTTGAGAGGGAAAAGTAGGAAAGAAGACAGGGGAGAATTGTTACAATTTTATTTTCATTTAAAGTAAGTTATAAAAGAGAAGTCAGCAAATGAGAAGAAGAAAGGAAAAAGAGAAATAATGGAGGAGAATGATGAGAAGTAAAGAAAGGATTGGTGGGGGAAGGATGGCAGGGAGTTAAAAGGTGTCTCCCTGAGTAGGTAATACGTTCTAGAGTTCTCTTGAAAATACCATCCCTCTTATCAGTTCACTAATATGTAAACTGTCAAAAACATGCTTGCATGAATATTAAAATATAATCAGAACTGATGGAGCCTTAAATAAATGTTTTGTGTGATTAACAACAATAGATTTTGAGAGAATAAATGGAATAAGAACATGAGGATAGTTCTTAAAGGGGGTTTTATTTAACAAGAAGTAGACTGGCCCACTGTTAGCTTGCATTCAGTTTCTTTTTCTTCTCTCCAGAGCAACTATCTGTGGACACTGATCTTGTGAGGGTTGCTTGATGCCCAGGCCCCATCACCTGCAATATGTACAAACTTGGATGTCTCATGTGACAACTTTCAGACAATTTTTCATCTGCAAAATGACTATAATAACAATGTGCATGTGTGTGAAGACTAATGACATCTGCACGCAAAAAGATTTCTTAGTTCAGTGCTTGCCAAATTGAAAGCTACAGAAGTATTTCTCATTATGATTTCAAATGGGAATACTAAAATAAAACAGATACTATAAGGAAACTGGATAATAAAATGATTGTTTCATAGAAAATTACTCCCATGCAAGATTAATATCCCCTATAACTCAGCTCAACGATCAATCACAGTTTACAAATCAGGAATAATAATTGCCATCTTTTATTGAGCAACTAGTAAGTAAAAAGCAATTCACCATTTTCTACAGATAATCACATTTAATCTAAGAACAGTACCTTCGAGAAGAGCTAGTTTTTCTAAGTCATAATATTGCTTTTGTTTATATTAATTCTAAGAAAATATAATGCTGTTTTTACATAGCAATTTAAACTCTTAAAATTTCTTCAAGGAAGAAAAATCCTTTCTATGCACAGAAAATCATT
Source organism: Microtus ochrogaster (assembly GCF_000317375.1). Lineage (NCBI taxonomy): Eukaryota > Metazoa > Chordata > Mammalia > Rodentia > Cricetidae > Microtus > Microtus ochrogaster. The sequence goes on along the minus strand of NC_022034.1, from coordinate 19,431,098 downwards.
TTATAAAAAAAGCAACATCATCCATCACTGTCAAACAAGAAGAAAAACCTGAATTGTGAGAGTGACCAACCAAAGACTGGTCCAGCCTGAGACACATGCCACCAGACACCATCTGTCTTGAGTCTCAGAACCGAGAGGCTGAACAGCCCAGAGACCTAGGATAGATGTAAACACAACTGGAGAACAAAGTCAGTGTAATAATTCGTAATGATATTCAGATCAGTGCCTCTCTCGGTTGTCATCAGAGAGGCTACATCTAGCAATTGATGGAAACAGATGCAGACTCACAGCCAAACATTAGGCAGAGCTTGGCGAATTTTGCAGAGGAGGGAGAAGAAGGATTGTGGGAACCAGAGGATTCAAGGACACCACAAGAAAAAACATGGAATCAACTAACCTGGACTCAGGGGCTGACAGAGACTGAACTGACAACCAGGGAGCCTACAGAGGACTCACCTAGGTCCTCTGCATATGTGTTACAGTTGTGTAGCTCGTTCTTCTTATGGAACTCCTAACAGTGGTAATAGGGGTTTTCTCTGATTTTTTGGGCCAGTTTTTGTGATTCCTTCCTCATACTGTGTTGTCCTTCTTGTTCAGCCTTAATGTGAGGGGAGGTGCCCAGTTTTATTGCAATTTGATAAGCCATATTTAATCTATATCTATGGGAGGCCTGCCCTTTTCTGAATAGAAAGGGAAGAGGAACGGTTGGGGGTGGGGTCAGAAAGTATGTAGTGTGAACTTGGATTAAAGGAGGGAGGGGAAACTGCCGTTAGGATGTAAAAGAATAATAATAATGATGATGATGATCATCATGGTAAAAATAATGATAATAAAATCATTTTTAAAAAGAAGTGCTTCTAAGTATCATTAATTTTGTCATTATTTTATCTTTTCTAATTTCCTCAAGTTTTTTTTTCTCAAGTTTTATGTGATGATTATATACCGATCTTTTAAATTAATGTGAGAAAGATAGAGGGAAATAGAGGCATATAAGGCAGGAGAAAAGGGGAACAGGAGAGAGTGAGAAGGGGAAAGAAAGGAGGCTGAAGGAAGGGAGAAGAAAGACAGTAATGGAGGAAGGGTGGAAGGGAGGGAGAAACATCCTGACCACATCAATTGTTAAAACACTCTATGAACTTCAATAGAATTGGACATTTATAGAGACCCAAATGGAAAATTTACAAAGTAAATGAGCAAAGGTTTTAAAGTAAGGTAAAAGCAGAACCTGGACAAGCTCCCTGCACAGGACAGAGGACAGGTACATCAGCTCCCCTTGTATGGTCAGGTATGCACCTATATAAGCTGCCTGAGGTGTGCACTATAAGCACATGGACAGTCCCCATGATGTTACCCCATACTCTGTGTAGAATCCCATATGACCAGTTCCTTTTTGAGATTCACAGTAACAGGAACTCTTACTTCTCTGAAGAATAGTGCCCATCTTATTGTGCAGCCCAGTCAGAAATGAATGTGGGCCCTGAGTCAAAGTGTTCACTTCATACTTTCTTTTGCAACTTTCATAATCTTGGCTACTTACTCTCTATGGAAAAGAAAATTTATAGAAATAATGACTTCATGTGCTTCAGCAAGAACTAAATGAGCTACTGCATATGTCTCAGAAGTCATGGATTAATACGAATTGTTCTTACTTTTGCCATTAGCTAATGAAGCTTATGTGACAATGTTTTCTTATTGTTAGTTTGAAGTCCATCTTAAGCAAAACTCCATATTTAATTACCAACTGACCTCTCATGAATAGTGTTTGCCTACCCAGCTTCCACTGGATTGCACTTTTCAACTTCTGTTTAGACCTTATAGTACATTTAACATTTATCACAAAGTGACTCAAATAATTTTCTGAAGGAGGTTATTCTATTTTTAAAAATCTCCCCCCCCGTCTCCCTCCCTCCCACCCCTCTTTGGTGGCATAACATCTCCCAGCTCAGCCTGCTTGGGCGCTGGGACCAAACCCGAATCAGGAGGGCAAACGGGAGGGAGGTAGTTCCTTTGTGCCATAGCCTGCCTGCAGCAAGCAAGGTAGGCCCTTTGTTTACGAGCTACCCAAGCAGCATGGAGTTCCGATCTGGGCACCAGGAGAATCATCATGGGGGTGAGTGAGTTTCTGACCCGCGGCAGCAGCCTGGAACAGGGAACTCAGATGTTCCTCATCCCTCCTACAATTCCTGGTCATCCTGCAGGGGCTATACTGCCCAATACCTCCTCTCTCTTTCTATCCCACCCAGCTTAAATCCAGAAACCACCCCCCTCTCCCTCCCTCCCCTCTTTGGCGGCGTAACATCTCCCAGCTCAGCCTACTTGAGCACTGGGACTGAACCCGAATCAGGAGGGCAAACGGGAGGGTGGTATTTCCTTTGTCTCCATAGCCTGCCTGCAGCAAGCAAGGTACTCCCTTTGTTTACGAGCTACCCAAGCAGCACAGAGATCCTCCCTGGACACCAGGAGAGCCAGCACTGAGGAGTGACATCACTGGGAAGGTACATCAGAGGGCAAGAAGACCTGATCCTGTAAAAGAAGATCCATAGGGGAGCATATGGAGGAACAGATGGGCAGGCGCTAATGAAAGAATTCACCCAACAATCTGAAAAACAACACGAAACCACCAGAACCCAGC
>NC_022034.1:19410189-19420057 GCF_000317375.1 Microtus ochrogaster | reverse complement strand
TAGCTACCACCCCATTTCACTTCCTCTGTACTCTAACCTCTCCTAAGTGTCTTCTTGGCTTGCTGCTTTCATCCCTGGCTCTTTAAGCTTTACCTTGATCATTTTGTTCCACTGGGGTCTTTATGAATACCACCAGTGTCACCCAAAAGCTAACCCTGAGGAGGGTATCCTGTGCTCCTCTTGGGGATATACTCAATAGTTAGTCACCAAGACACATCACTGTGTCTTGCTTTTGAAACTTCTTTCCTTTTTTCCTAAGATGCCCCTCAGTCTATTATCTTTGGCTCTATATTCTCCATTGTCTATACTGCCAGTACTAATTTTTAACTTGCCAATACTGTCATCCACCCAGTATCCAGTTCCAGACCTGAGTATTCATCTCAAGTATATACTTAGGCAAAACAACTTAAACACTTCCCTGGAGGCCTGCCCCTTTTAGAACAGGGATGGAGGAGGTATGAAAGCGGGGGTGGGGGGAGTAAGAAGGGAGGTTGGGAGAGGGAAAAGAAGGAGAGGAGGGAGGGGAAACTGTATTCTGTATAAATTTTAAAAATGAAAAAGAGAAATTCATTGTTTTCTACCTAATTGTTGAATAGCTTCAAGAATCAATAAATGTTCTAAATTATGCCTTGCCTCTAATTTCAACTAGGTTACCAGTGTTCCGCATAATTTTCTTCTCTGTCATGTCCTTCAAGCAAATTATTTCTACCTATTGTGACCTCATCTTTGAGCTATTGTACCAGAATTCTTACCTCCCCAGCTCAAATTTTCCTGTCTTTATATAATTTTCCATATAGCCTTAACTATGATCTGTTTAAATTACACACTAATCTCTCTCCTATTTTAAAGTCATTGCTGTTAGATTAAAATAGGCTTAATCTGACATACATTACCTTAAAAGATCTTTCCCATTTTTGTGGCCCTAGAACTTCAGGTTTCTTCGTATATGTTATCTCTACTGTGCTTCACTGTTTCCCTCTGTTGCTTGACCTAACACCAGGATCTCACCCCAAGGACTTTCTAAATATTTTAATTTTTAAAAAGGATTTATTTTATTTTGAAATTATAATATAATTATATCATATCATATATATATTTTATCTATAAATATATCTATATAGATATATTAGTATATATCTATACCTCATATTTATATATAATATGTGTCTATATAGATACATTTATAGATATAGTTAGATAGGATACAGAGATAGATACAGAGATAGAGATAGATTAATCTGTATCTATAGAGAGAGATACAGATATAGATAGATATAGGAATAGATATATATGGATAGATAGATAGATAGATAGATAGATAGATAGATAGATAGACAGATAGACAGGAAAAATGAATGCAATCCTAGAATGAATAAAAGAAAAAAGCAAGCTGAGCACCAGAATTCTCTGACTGCAGACACAATGTAAATAGCCACTCTATATTCCTGCTTCTACACACACACACACACACACACACACACACACACTCATATTGCTCTCTGTGCTCTCTTTTTTTAGTAATTGTTTTCACATGCGTATCTACATATGCATATATATTCCTAAATACATACATATACTACATATACCCTGCTCAGTCTATATATTTTTTGTGTGCTTTAAGACTGACCATTTGGTATTAACTAACCAATTGGTGTGCTCTTCCCTGGGAAAAGCATACAATATATTTTGATCATATTATTTCCCATTCCAACTTCTCCCAGATCATCCATCTGACTAGAATGCTATTCATTAGCCTTATCATATATATCTTTCCTAACCTGACTTCTCTTCAAATGTTCTTTCACCACTCACATAGAACTGGGTCTGGTCATCTCACCCATCTAGTCCACTCTGTGTTTATAATTATGTAAACGAGTGTTCTAATAACTTTCCCATATCTTAAGAGTCTTTAGAAGGCAAAGGACAACTTGACGTTTACTCACCAATATTAAATCAAAGCCTCACGGAGTACATGGTCTTCAGTACATACTGAGTGGATAATCTGTTTCAATCATCATTCACCTCCATTCTCACTACTCTTCTAACTCAATCATGTACTGACTTTTCTAGGCTGCTTCAATAGTCAGGTAACTATAATTCTGTTCCAATTGATTTCTCTCATTAGTACAGCTTTACAGGTTAATATCTCAGAGGCAGAGCTGTGATGGTTTCGCTCATGGCTCAAGAACCTTAAGTGGTTTTCCATTGCCCACACAATAAATCCAAACTCCCATTGGCCTCCAGCTAACCTTTCTTTTTTAAAAAAAATAATTAATTGATTTTATTGAGCTGTACATTCTTCTCTGCTCCCCTCCCTTTGCTCCCCCCTTCAACACTTTCCCATCGCCCCCACGCTCCCAATTTACTCAGGTGGTCTTGTCTTTTTCTACTTCCCATGTAGATTAGATCCATGTATGTTTTTTCTTAGGGTTTTTCCTCATTATTGTCTAGGTTCTCTCAGATTGTCAACTGTAGGCTGGTATTCTTTGCTTTATGACTAAAAGCCACTTATGAGTGAGTACATATGATATTTGTCTTCCTGGGTCTGGATTACTTCACTCAATATGATGTTTTCTAGATACCTAATTGCCTGCAAATTTCAAGATGTCATTGTTTTTTTCTTCTGTGTATACTCACTTAAGTTCTTCTAATCACTAAAGTGGAAAAATATCATACAAGAGAAAATCATGCTTATGGCCATTTTCCTCTTCTTTGAAGGCAATTTATGAAAATTCTGTTGTTGTAGATCCTTGTGACAAAACATAAATATAGTCTATAGTATTTTATCTATTTTTTTAAATTTTTTTTAGGGGTTCATACTGGCAATTGAAATTCTCAGGTTTGTTTTTTGGTGTTGGTGTTTTTTTTTTTTTCTTGAATGAATATTGCAATGGACTTGGACAGTTCATGCTGTGGAGTCAAGTCACCCCTCTCTATAGGTTGCTGCCTCCTCTTTTTTTTTTTTTTTTGTATATTTGCCTTGGAGACAAGGTCTAGCTATGTAGTTCTGGCTGTTGTGGAATTCAGAGACCTACCAGCTTCTGCTTTCTTTTTTGAACTGAGAGAACAAACTAACAAGAGGGAGAGAATGCCTCTCCTTGACAAATGTCAAGGATTAAGAAGGAGGAAATTGAGCAATCAGTAGAGGAAGGTAGACCACTGTCATAATTTTCCTTGAAAATTCTGTCAAATGAACTCTAAGGAAATTGATTGAGAGGCCTCAGAATTATGCCTTTTAATTTGCTTTTTACTCTTAGTATTTAATTTGAATATGTCATGAATTCAAATTAGAAAGGATGTAGATCTCCAAATCATATATAATAGTAAACCATGCCTGAATGTTGTATATGCTGTTTGCGATTTAGAATTGTTAGGAAAGATCTATAACTTCATTTCTATGTCTCAGGCAACATCTTATGTAAACGATACCACAACAGAAGTCAGAAAATTCTGTATTCTGGTTCCACTCTATAATAGATAATCATGAATTACTGAGGAAAATGAATATCTACCTGAGTTACAGAATTATTCTTGCTAAAATTAAAAGAAGAATATCTAAAGCATCTGTCCTTGGCTATTTGTGAGAATCAAATGAAACAATTATATAAAAACCTATTGTAAACTGAAATTGTGTGGTTTTTACTGAGATGTTTTGAAATGGGTTAATACATGACAAAAAGTCAATACCAAAAGTGTTTAACAGGAACTGAATTTTAACTTTTCCACCTTACAAAAGAACTGTCTAACTGCACATTGAATATATGATGAGTGTGCTTTCTCCTTTCCTTTTCAAATACTTTATTTCTTTAGGTGAGGAAAGCATACTTTGCTGAGCCTTTCCCAAGGCCAATAGCTTCAAAACTGAAATAAGTGCTCCTGTTCTCAATGCCTTTTCCAAATTATCAGGATAAACTGATTGAACAAATGTCTATCAGTGTGTGCTTGAGCTTAATACAGTGTTTCACACAATTCCCTTATGCCATATTCCGACATGCAGTTGCTCTTGTTGTCATCACTCTACTAAGCATCTATCTTGTGGCAGGCAGCAGATATTCACTGTGAAGAACATAAAGCTGTGCATGATGCTGGCTTTCTGGTGGATCTTGTAAAGGAATAAACAATCTGGAAATATTTTCAGGGAGTGGTTTAGTGTAAACGAGGATGAAAAAAAATGGTTTTATCCATGGAAGCTTTATTCTTGTTAAGATCTTAGCTGGAATCCACCAAGATATGACTTGGAAATATACTTTTCCTGTGCCAAAGGACACACACATGCTTAGATGCTGAAAGTCCCAAGCTGACATGTTTTTTTGACTTTTTTTTATATGATCAGAAAGAGAGCCCTTTGAGTCTAGCAGAGACACCACAGGCAGTGTTTCTGATTTATAACCAGACCAAGACAGTGATGTTTTTACAGCATCAAAAAGCTCAATATCATTAACACCAAATTAAACTATATTTTAATATAAAATGATAAAGTAAAATGGGATTTTAGAAACATGACTCAATCTCTTCTTTCATCAACCTATAAAGTTAAAGCTCAGATTCAGAAAGTAACATATGATTCTACAATTAATTAGTAACACATTTGTGCTTTCTTTCTCTCAAGTTAATGTTCATAGTAAAGGAAAATAGTGTCAACCTGGAAACCCAACCCTCAGGCTGTTAAAGCAGGAGGAGGACCTTGAATTTGAGGCCAGCCTGGGAAACAGAGTGAAAACCTGAATAAAAAAAGAATAAAAACTTTTTATTTTAAACTGAAATTTCTTTCAAAGGCTATTCTAAACTGCTTCTTTTCCATCAAGTTTTTAGTAGATTTCCTAGAATGATGGTTAATGTTATGAATTGATTTCCGGTATCTACTCTAACAACTGGATATTTAATTTTCCTTTCCATACTCCAAATATATCAAGTAACAGCTCAGAGAACTAGGAAATAACTATAATCATGAATTAATCCAATTTTAACTCAATTCATGTGTAATTAAAGCTGAATATTTTAAGAAAATTTTATTGACTCATCCAAAATTATAATATGCTTGGTTTACATTTATTTTTATATTTGTTTTAGGATTAGATTTTTCCTTTTGTCTGGATTGTAAATAATCTCCTAGTAGCTATGCCTGTGTTGTATACTACAATGATTCTAAAAATAAAATATTCTAACATCAGCTTTCTAAACATGAATTTTGCTAAGTAAATAAATTAACTGATTACAAAAATCATCTATGTTGATAACATGAAATCGTGAAATAAGTATGATTTAATCAATTCTAAGACATTATACATTAATATTCTATGAAATTAATATATTTCTTTGTTGTAAAAATTTAGTACCTACTGTATGAATAGCAATACACATTACATAAACTGTCATATTTTAGTCATATACCACCATTACTAACTTGAAAATTTTGCTTTCATTCAGTTCCTGGTTTTTCTATCAAACCCATCATAGACAAAGATTTCAAGTGTAATGTCAATTTCTTCATTTTTAGCAATCTGCAGAAGTCATTTTATTGTCCCTTTGAAGAAGCTTCTTTCAAGAAAGTGGATACTGTCCAATAGAAAAACAGAAGGAAGTGGAAACCACATTTGAAAGTGTTTGCTAATTAACACAACTATAAGATTAAAGCTAGGTGTGGAAGTGCATTCTGGGAGTCTGCATCAGAGAAACCAAAGCAGAGGATATGTGAGCCCAGGAATCGCAGACTAGCCTGAACAATACAATGAGTTCTTGTCTCGATTTTTTCAAGATTCTTTATGTGTATTCACAAAAATAGAGTCTTCAAAAATTGTAACTTTATAAACTCAGAAAACTGCAGGCTTTTCAGTATCATAATCGCATCAGGGTTAGCACACATATTGGGATGAACAAGATTAAGAATAGAGATTTCTCTCTTTCTGTAAAGACAGAACATAGTATGCTAATCACAGTCTAACTAATAAGAATATTTTAGAGCAATGGCATTCTGTCCATATCTCTGCTAACTTCATATTTATTTCCATGTTAAGCAAATTACTTAAATTTTCTGAGTATCGTTTTATAACTGTGCCATGAGAAATATATCATCCATCCTCTTTTTTATGACCTTGTATTTGTGAGTACCTGCTAATTATGTACAATGTTTTTCAAGTAGTCTATGAGTAACAAGATGCAGCACCATCCAGAAATGAAATAAATGTACAAAATTTATAAATACATTTTAGTTTTTAAATAAAACTAGTAAAGAAAAAATGATATTATCTGTCTAGTGCTTGAGTGGTAAGTTTTTAAAAAAAACAGTCAAAATGTTCATTCTCTTAATGTGTTGAAGATCATATAAAACAATAACTAAGTATTAAACAGTAGGCATATGATTTTATTAACAGTTGAACAAAAGTTTGTGGATGAAGCTAAGTGATATCTATATTGGTGAGTGTGTTAAATAAATGACACCACCCACTAAAGAACACACCAGACCCCCCCAACTGCTGTAGGAATTCTTACCACCAGTAGCCTTTAAGTTACCCACCCACTTGGGCATGGCCTCTTATACTATATATGCTGATATAATGTGAGCATGTGGCCTCTTTTCCTATGAAATTTGGTTGCTGTTTTCTACTCCAGCAGAGGATTGTGATCTGTGAGTCTACTGCTAAATAAATAACTTTATTATACTCAAAAATAATAATATCTCCTCTGGGAATGGCAAAAATAGGAGGACTCAGTCTTCAGGTATATGTAGAAGGTATGGCAAAGGCTGGCATTGGACCAATGAATGCAGATCAACAAAAGACAGACAAGACAACCCAATATCATTGGGAACGTCCTTGTGGGGCCTCTGCAGACTCCCAAGTCAAAAGTGGTCCAGACATTCCCAGTCACTGTTGAGGACATTACCCACTAGGAAAATTAAATAATCTAGAGTCTTCTGTAAAAAATCATACTGTTCTAGATGATGGAATAAACATGGAGGATAAATCAAAAATTCCAATAGGAAATATAAAATGTATATTCTGGCAGACTTCTATAAATTATCAAAGACCAAAGCTAAGAGTGTGTATAAATGGCATTGTAATTGTGGGTTTGATAGATATAGGTGGAGATGTGAGTATCATTATTCCAGAATCTTGGCAAGCAAATTGGCCTCTTCAAGAGAAAGATGTTCAATTACTAGGAATTGGAACCCTATCTCAGGTTAAACAAAGCACAAGATGTGTTGAATGCATAGGGCCAAATGGACAGAGAGGAAAGCTGAGGCCACATGTGGCTAATATTGCAGTGAATTTATAGGGCTGTGGCTTGCTGCAGCAATAGAATACCCAGATTAACATTCCTGCAGTCCCAGAAACTCGTAATTCTGGAAAGGATATTATAAGATACTATAAACAAAGGTCACCAGCCATTCAGGCTGGACAAGAACACAAAACAACTAGCAAATCTTTAGAGGTACCAACAGCCCTAGCTTTAAAATGGTTAACTGAGAAACCATTTTGGGTTAAACAGTGGTTGTTAACAGAAGACAAACTTCAGTCTTTAGATTAGCTGGTACAGGAGCAACTCACCACATTGAAAAATCAACCAGCCCTTGGAATTCTCCTGTATTTGTTATTAAAAAAGAAATCTGGTAAGTGGAAAATACAGATCTAAGAGCTGTCAGCAAGATAATTCAACCTGTGGGCCCTCTACAACCTATAATTTGTCTGCCTTTTTCTTATTTTAGTAATAACCAAAAGGATGACCTCTTATAGCTATTGATTTAAACAATTGTTTCTTCACTAGACCTTTACAAGAAAAGGATCAAGAAAAATTGCCTTCACAGTGCCTACTTATAATAATTCTCAGCCTATTAGGAGATACCAATAGACCATCCTTCCACAGGGCTTGCTCAATAGCCCTACCCTATGCCAATACTCTGTAAGTCAGACATTGGAAATAATACATAAGCAATTTCCTAAGTCTATAATTTACTATTACATGGATGACATTTTGCTATCTGATTCAAACATAGATACTTTAGAAAGAATGTTTTAAGTAAAGAAAGTTTTGCCAAAGTGGGGATTACAAATTGCTCCTGAAAAAATACAAAGAGAAAATCGTGTCAATTACCTACCTTATAGAGTAGGTTTACAGAAAATTAGGACACAAAAGGCACAAATTAGGAGAGACAGGTTAAAAACTCTTGATGACTTTCAAAGATTGTTAGGAGACATTTCCAGTCTATGACCAGCTGTTGGGATAACACCTGATCTAATAATTCATTTAAACAAAACCTTAGATGGTGATAAACACTCGAATAGTCCCAGAGAATTAACAGCTGAAGCAGAATAGGAATTAACAATTATTGAGGAGAAATTGTAGGAGGCACATATGGATAGGGTGATTCCAAATCTTGTTTTCTAGTCATATTGCCTTCTAGAATTTCCTATACAGAAATTTAAATGCAAAAAAAGATATTATCTTATAATGGATATTTTTACCACATAAACCAAGTAAAAAATTAAAAACTTATGTGGAAAAAGTCTCTGAATTAATTACAAAAGGTAAACTGAAACTTCGTCAATTATCAGGTTATAGACCCAGCAGAGATTATAGTGTCTTTTACTACTGATGAAATAAAAACATTATGAGAAGACAATGAACCATGGCAAAGAGCTTGTGCTAATTGGGGGGAGACATTGATAGCAATTATCCCAAAAGCAATACATTTAACCTTATAAAGAGAACTTTGTGTGTTCTTCCCCAAATTGTACATGATGCTCCAATAACTGGAGCCTGAATATTTTATACTGATGCAAATAATTCAGGGAATGCAGGTTACAAATTAGTAGAATTAAGTAAGCTAGAACAAAGCCCTTATAATTCTGTCCAAAAGGAAGAATTTTATGTGATTCTCAGGGTGCTAAGGGATTTTGAAGAATCTCTTAATATAGTTGTTACTGATTCACAATATATAGAAAGAGTTGTTTTGTATATTGAAACCACTGAATTTATACCAGATGATACAGAATTGACTTCATTATTCATACAGGTTCAAGATATAGTCAGGTATAGGCTTTGTCCCGTATACATAACACAATACAATCCCTTATGGGTCTACCAGGTTTTCTAGCACAAGGTAATGCAGAAATTGGTTGATTACTGATTAGAAGTATGTTGAAGGCGTCAGAATTCCATAAAAAACATCATGTCAATAGCAATGGTTTAGAGAAAGTTTTCTATTGTATGGCAACAAGCAAAGGAGAGTATAAAGAGATGTCCTACTTTCTCTTTCTATAACCAACACCATTACCTGAAGGGACTAACTCAAAGGGTACTCAAAGGAATGAAGTCTGGCATATGGATATGTTCCACTTCACAGAATTTGGAAAATTAAAATGTATACACCACACCATTGACACCTATTCAGATTTTCAATGGGCAACTGCTTTAAGCTCAGAAAGGGCTAATTGAGTAATGACAGATTTATTAGAAATTATGGCAATTATGGGTAAACCTGCACAAATAAAGACAGGTAATGCTCCAACATATGTCTCTAAAACAATGAAACAATTTTTTGCTTATTATAATATTAAGCATAATACAGGTATATCACACAATCCTACAGGTCAGGCAGTTGTAGAAAGATCAAATTGAACTATAAAGGATATGTTAAACAAATAGAAAAGGATGGAAAATACCCCAGAAATAGATAACATAATACTTTATTAACCTTAAATTTTCTTAACGCTAATGAGAAAGAGACGACAGCACCAGAGAGACACTAGATAATAGAAAAGTCTTTTGAATTAAATCAGCCCATGTATTTCAAGGATGTGTCGACTTTACAATGGAAGCTAGGATTGTGCTATGTTGATTTGTGGGTTAAAGTCAGGGTCTTCTATTC
>NC_022034.1:19401839-19409330 GCF_000317375.1 Microtus ochrogaster | reverse complement strand
TACAGGAAATATATATCTTCAAAAGACCCTGGATGTTTGGATGCTGACAGAAGGAAAAATAACTATTCAATAAGGATCATCAAGAAAAAGGAATGTGACTTGTAAGAACAGGTGATTAGAACATGTACATTTAAATATATATATGACTATATAGAGCTGGCCTTGGAATTGGACAACAGTACTGTCCTTCTTTAAATCCAAGCATGTTGTTAAAATAAAAATTCAGAGTTTCTGTCTCATGGTAAGAGCTATCTGGTATGGGACAGAAAGAAGAAGGAATTTAGAAAATAAATTTACTTTTCTTCATATCTATTTTTTTCTCTATCACACCTTTCACTGAATGTATATGTCTGTATATGTCTATATAAATAATGTTTAAATTTTCTACAACAAACAATGAATTTTCCTGCAGTAATCTTTGGCATTTCCAGGAAGAAGATTGGGGCCCAGAACAACAACTCCACCTGGTTGATATGACATCATGATGCTGATAGTGCTACTATAAAACCTGTTTTGGGTTCCAGCAGATTAAGATGTTTCCAACTTGGTTAGCTGAAATGGCATACCTTTTTTACAACATTCTGGCCAGAACTTTAAATAGGAACCTGAGAAAAACCCTACCAAATACTCAGAGACTATTTTCAATTATACCAGACAGTAATCTTGAAATATAACCAGTATTTTACTTTCACAGGATCCCATAGAAAGAACATTGCCCCCATGACAGCTGGAAGTAATTCTAGAAGACAACATTCCCTCTCCCAACAAAGTTTGTCTTCAGGGTTAGGGACATCATTTAGGAGTTGATTATAATTGGTATAGGGTTGGGGATTGGGGGGAAATTATGTAAAATCAGGGATCTCCTTGAAAAGAAGGGAGTGAAATTGGATGGAATAGATTAGTGTGAGCTTAGTCACTATAATAATATAATATAAAGAAATAGAGTAAATATTTATGAGCTATTATTTATAATAATAATAATGGTATAGATTCTTATATATTGATACAAGCTTAAATTATATTGAATATGTTCCTATTTTCATCTGCAATATTTGTATACCTAGGCAAAGTTCTTTTGTCTTATTGTATGCATGCATGCTTCTACCTCTGCTTAAGACATTTTGTATATTGATACAATTTTAGGATATATTTATTATATTCCAATATACATTTCTACCTCTGATCAAGATACTTATACATTGTTTACATTTTGTGATCATTGTCCTTAATTGTTGCATAGTTGTTTAAAGATTGTTTAATATTCTAATATGAAGCCTTAGTCTTTATGTTATATTGGTAGTAAGAATTATAGGTCAATAGTCATCCATATTTGTCATACATATAGTTAGACTAATCAGGTTCTTTAGATGAATAGAGATTGTATTCTGCATAGATAGGTAATCTTCAACCACTTCAAAGAACTGTAGAATATGGCATTTAAATAACTTAGGGTTTTGTTGAAGTGAGACATGATTGCTCTTGGGAGCACCAATATATTCCCAAGAGAATGTTGAGCACTGAAGATGCTCCACTTGGAGCTTGATTTTTTCTTGGTGAAACCAGCCTTTGGGCAAGGAATTGCCCATGCATCAACCACTGAAAACATGCAAGATGTCCAGACACAATTGTCAAATCTTGCCAGTGTAAGATGGCTTTGAAAAATCTCCTACCTCTGAAAATGGCCTGTCAGTTACTCTAGGCCTTAACCAAAGTTGGTTGCTTTAACATTTGCAAATGAGACTTTGGGTGATTGCCCAGGTAGCCAGTTGCCTCTGTCATTTGTTGCACATTTTGGAAGTTGCTTGATTGCACTTCCTGCTTACTCTAGTTATATTATTTCCCTTCTCAGATCTTCAATGAGGTTGAAGACTAGATATCTGTAGTTACTTTCCTCTCATGACTTGACCAAGGTAAATATACAGGACTTAACTCATTATGATAGGATAATTATTGAAACATTTATCACATGTTTCTTGATTGATATTGTTTATGCTGGTTGTAATTCTAATTTTTATACCTAATATTTGTCCTTATTGTATATAACTTTGTATAGGCTTAGAGCTTTTCTTATTTAAATAAAAAGAGTTGGTGCTGTAGGAATTCCTACTACCAGTAGCCTTTAAGTTACCCACCCACTTGGGCGTGGCCTTTTGTACTATGTATGGAGATGTGAATCATGCATCCTGCCTCTTTTTCTGGCTGTGGGATTCAGTTGTTGTTCCCTGTTCTAGCAGAGGATTGTGATTTGTGAGCCTACCCCTAAATAAATAAATTACCTTTTATTATACTTAATTCTGAGCTCTTATGGTATTTTATTTTTTAGTGTCCTTCTTTACCCAACAATGAAAATGATGAGTGAGAATTTTCTTCTTCTGTTTGAGGAAATCAATGGTTACAGTTCCCCATCATTCACTATTCACACAGGACTCTATTTTATCATCTGGTCCAAACTCTTTGATGTCACTAATTTCACAATACTAACTATGATCACATTATGAGTAATCAGCAATATCTGAATTTATATACTGTAAACTGAACAATGAATGTGACACATCATAAAACATTTAGAAATATGTCATCCATTTTCTTGGAACAAAATCAGAAAGATGATAAAATAATGATATTTTATTCTAAGAACTCTATCCAGAAGATATGTAATTTGACCTCAACATTTGAATTGTGAAAATACTCATAATTCATTTAACTTCTACAGCAAACTTTAAGGGAATTTTTAATTTCATGATTATTCTTAGAGCACTTAAGTGCCAGAAGCAAAGACCTGTATTTTGAGACCTGTATTTTGTTTATGCCATCATAAGTTCACAAGTTAAGTAAAATATTCACCTCTATCACCTCTGCAGGGTAAATTCCAGGTCTAAGAAATTAACCTGGTATCTTATCTCCTAGTGAGTCCTGCAGGCTCCAGGCTTTAGAAGCAATTGATTTCCTTTGATAGTTAATATCTCTTTCTCTCAGCCAGAGACCTTCCAGACCTGAATTCCAACAGACCCAGACTTTCCTGGCACCTTTCCCTCCCCCTGCCTGTTTGTTGTATAACAGCTCTTTAGGAATAATAAAGGGGGCAGCTTGATCAGAAAGCTTGTCTTGCTACCATTTCTTGTGTTTCTTGCCCTTCCATTTCTCCCCTCCAGGTTTATCAGAAACCCCCGTTTGGTCCCGCTGGATAGGATACTTAAGCAAGTTTAGTTTTCAGTAGAGGAGTTGAACAAGTTAGATGTCAAAACTTGCCCCAGAGGCCAATTTGACTGACTCTTATGAAATAGACTATGATACATTTCATGTATCTCTTCAGTCATCTAATAAATTATTATGGATCAAATCTTACTATAAAAATTATGTGCTTGTAGTTGGGTGGCTCTGATTTGAAAAAGATCCCAACTAGCTAAATTTCCAACTTGTGTAAAGGAACTTTTAAAAAAAAGCTTAGAGTCAGGTTGTTGTTCTTATTTTGCTGGCTTTCTTGTCTGCGGGGTTAAAGAGTAAAGACATTACGCGGGGAAAGGAGACACAGACAAGCGGTGGTCCCACGTGGGTGCACTTTAATGGGGAAGGGGTAACGACAGGTAGATACAGGTGTGCAAAATGAAAGGAGAAAGGAGAAGGGGGGGTCGTGGCGACCCTCGCCTTTTAACGAGGAATGCAAAGGCTTCTGGGAAATGTGTCCTGCGCTTGCGCTGGTATCTGTAGTCCAGGGGAATGCTGGGAGCTGTAGTTTTGCAAAGGAACAACACAGGTGTGGTGGTATACCCCTTTAATACAAGTATTTGGAAGGCAGAGGCTAGTGGATCTCTGAGTTTGAGATCAGCCTGGTCTGCAGAGCAAGTTCAAGAACAGCCAAGCTTGGGAAGTGAAGGAAACCATGAAAAACAGAAAGCTGGTGAAGATATTAATTTAGCAAGGGATACTGTTTCACCCCAAGAAAACAGCAGAACTTAATAGCTTTGACCATGTGGTTCTGGCTTTAGAGTTAAGGATAGAAGAACGGGGTTATGGAACTTTCCTCTGTAAATAAGAAAAGCTACTGTGGCCAGGCATGTTTCAGGAGTGTCCCTGAATAGAGACCTAGAAAGGCCATTGTGTGAAGCTGTGAAGTTGAAGCCTGGATTTCTGTGGGGACCTCAAGTTGTTGGACATGTCAGAATAAAGGGATACCTGCTGAGGAAAGCTGCTAACAGGGATGGAACCAGTACAAGAGAAAGATGTGTGCTATGGGCTAGATCACTGCTTCCCGGAATTCAGGACAGAGCATGAATAGAACTCCAAGATTTTATTTTAAATAGTAGTGACATGCACAGATAAAATACAGTAAATAATTTTTTCTCTTTTATGTTATCTTACTGTCCAAAGTGCAGTAATTAATCACTATAACACACAAAAACACAGATGAGAGGATTTTAGCAATGAAATAGACAGTCTGTCTATTGTTTAATTCACCAGTTCATACAATTATTATTAAATAAGAACTGGAAGAATATTTAATATGCAAAGTATGTAGAATAAATAACACATAACTGAAGCATTAAGAACAACTTGCAGTAACTTACAATAAAGTTGATAGTTTCAACATTTTACCTTGGAAATAAAGAAGTAAGAATATCTTTTTTTTACTATCTATTCAACACAGTATTGGAAATCCAATGCAGTAACCAAGAAAGAAAAAGAAATAAACAGCATCTTTTTAAAAAGTCCAAAACAAATTCTCAGTATTTTCAGACATCTTGATCTCATGTACTGAAAACTCAAACCTTCACCAAAAGTTAAACAATGACAAACTATTAGAACTGAAAAAGTTATAAAAGCTTCAGATTATTAAATCAATACACAAATTCAGTAGCATTATTACTCAGATATAAAAGATTACCTAGAATCAAAATAGAGAAAGCAATCTCATTTGCTACCACTAAAATAATTTACCTAGAATAATAGCTGGTAACAACTCTCTACAGTTAAAATGGTATATACCATTGGTAAAATACCAATGGGACAAATTAGAGATAGCTACTCTCATGCAAACAGAGAGATGTCCTATGTTCATGTACTGGAAGTATCAACACTATTTAAATGCCAACAATATCCAAATTTATATATTATTATATATGAAGTCAGGTAGTAGAATGCCTCCTTTGTTCTTTTTGGAAAGATATATTTATTACAGTTTTAACAAAATATGAAATAGGTTAAAAATATAGACAAATAGAATGGAATAGAGCATTCAGAAACATATTCATGTTTCTATGATCAACTGATTTTGATGGAGATGGTAAAAAATATACTGTATGACTATGTTTTAATAAATACTTTTATGGAAAGTGTGTTCACACAGAGGAAAAAAACAGATTCCTGTTTCTTACAAGCTGTAAAAATAGCTGAAAATATCTTAAGAATGTTTAAAAGCATGAACCAAAAGAAAAAAATAGGACAATAGAAAAGATGAAAGCTTTTATTAACAAGAACCCCCAAATCCCAAAAAGACAAGTGAAAATAGGCAAAGAAGGTTAATCAAACTAAAAGGCATTTCTTCAACAGAGTAAATGACTGATCAAACAAAGAAACAACTTACAGGGCTGGAGAGATGGCTCAGCAGTTAAGATCATTGCCTGTTCTTCCAAAAGTCCTGAGTTCAATTCCCAGCAACCACATAGTGGCTCACAACCATTTGTAATGAGGTCTGGTGCCCTCTTCTGGCCTTCAGGCATACATGCAGAAAGTATATTGTATACATAATAAATAAATATTTAAAAAAAAAGAAACAACTTACAGAGAAGATATTTGTAAACTACTTATCATGGTAAACACTATTTGGTAAAAAGAATACAAAACAAATCCCCAAACTCAATTAATAATAACAATAAAGCCTGGGAGAAAATAGAGCAAAGACATAAGAAGACATTTCTCAGGAAGAAATACCAAATGGCCTGCAGATAAATGAGAAAATATGTGCCATTACTAGTCATCAAGAAACACAAAGCAGGATCACAGTTAGCCATACCTTGCCTCAGCAAGAATGGCTATTAACAAAAGAGCATGCGGGGATGTGGAAAAGGGAGTTCTGGCATGCTATTCTTGAGAATGAAAATTACAACAACCATTATGGAAACAAATTAAAGAGTCCTTCAAAGGAACATGAAATCACCAAGTCAAATTGACCCTGTATTCTCATACTCATTGTAACACTACTGAAAACAGACAAGAAACACCTCAAAGGTTGACTAGCTGACAAATGATTAAGTGTGCATAGATGAAATAGAATACCATTCACTCTTGAAAAAGAATGAAATCATACAATATAGATGAAACTGGTGATTATATTAAGTGAAGAGCCAGATAAAACTTTATCCTGGCACCTCCTAGGCTGCCAGCTACATCAAGATGAAGTTGAGTATCTAGTTTCCACCTACCAGCTGTCAGAAATTACTTTAACTGTATGATAAATTCAAACTTTACACTTTCTATAAGAAGCAGCTGTTAATGCTCTCGGTGTAATGTGCATTATGTTGTTAAAATCAGTTATAGAAAAAACAAACAAAGCTTTTCAATGAGCCACAGTAGGATGTGACTCCTATGTTATAAGAGCATTATGACATCATAAGAATCATTCTTGTCCTAGACCAAGGGAAATTGGTAAAAGAAAGGGATATGAGATTGACCTCTATATGCTGTGACTACAACAGGTTAATAAAGATTTTGTCTTGGACCTGGCAGCTCAGAATAGAGGTAGGCGGGGAAAACAAACTGAATGCTGGGAGAAAGAAGGTGGAGTAAGTAGATACAATGTAGCCACTACCAAATACAGACACACATTAACTTTGCCGGTAGGCCACGAGCCTTGTGGCATATATAAAATAATAGAAATGAGCTAAACTAAGATGTAAAAACTAGCCAATAAGAAGTTAGAGCTGATAGGCCAAGCAGAGATTTAATTAATACAATTTCTGTGTGATTATTTCAGGGCTGAGCAGTGAGGAACAAACAAGCAGCCTCTTACAACAAGGAAGAATTACCAAATGCATTGTGGATGCCGATTTTAGTGTTCTCAACTTGGTGTGGGGGGGATGGACAGAGGGAGAGAGAGAGAAAGAGAAAGAGAGAGAGAGAAAGAGAGAGAGAGAGAGAGAGAAAGGAAGGGGATATTCCTGGACTTATGTCATGCCTTGGTAGTTGGGACCCAAAAGAAACAGCAAAACCTGAAAACATTTCAATCTGTCTAAAGATGACGATAAGATGATGTCTGCCAATACATTGTCGGAAACCCCTTACATAAAGAAGGCAAGAAGCCCAGGAATTCAAGGAACCCAAGAATTCATCATCTTGTCACTCCCTGTGTCCTGAAATACAAATGCTGAATGATTGTTCTCAATATTATAGTAAGGAAACACAATATGAATAATAAGGAAGAGGCTGCAGAATATGCTAAACTTTTAGTCAAAAGAATGAAGAAAGCCAAAGCAAAGTAGCAGGAACAGACTGTCA
>NC_022034.1:19368160-19398921 GCF_000317375.1 Microtus ochrogaster | reverse complement strand
TAAGGGTTGGCCTATCAAGGGGCCTAGGCAGTTTCTTTATTCCTTAACCAATGAAATCAATAGATTGATGTATGACACTCCCACATCATCCTACTTCTTCTGAGTTTTACTCCTATCAAAAATAAGTCTTTAAGAGTGAAAAAAATGAATGATATGACCTTGTAACAGGAGTCACAGACACAGAAAGACAAATACCAAATTATGTTATGTATATGTAAACACTAAGAAGTTGACCTCAAAGAAATTGAGACTAGAGTGGTGGTTACCAAAGGCCAGGGTGAATAAAAGTTAGTGGGAAAGAATTTATAGTTAGTGAGAAGCATAGTAGGCTGAGTACTAAAAGCAATAGTTTTAGAAAGTTGGGAGAGAGGACTGCTTTCACTACAAAGAAATTATCTTTGAGGTTTTGGGTATGTTGAACCTGATTTATAAAATGTAAACAGTAGTACATATATGGTAAACAGTGGTAAATGTATATGCTCTTATGTTTTGTATATCATTTGTCTTTATTTATTAAGGTGTCCTTATACCTTTATAGAATCCACCAAATAATTATAATAGTTTACCAAATAATAATCCACCAAATAGTCAATGTATACAAACACAAATGTACTTTACATTAAATAATAGAATGAGGAACCAGAATCTCAATTTTCAGGTGAGAAAAAAAAATTTAACATCCTCAATAATCTCCACTGAGCCATTGCATTCTCACAAGAATGATCTGAAACCCTTGTCCTGCTTTTCACTTGCCTCTTTCAATCACTCCAGTAAGGTCTTCCGAAAGTGAGAGTGTAAACTATTCTTTTTGACTATAGGAATTCTTTGTTAAAACATTCTTGGCAAAAAGAAACTCAGTATATATAAATTTAGCAACTCTAGTGAAAATAGACATGTTGGATTTCTAGTAAGTGTTTTGAATGGAGAGTCTGATGATCAGATAAATCTGAATTCAAGAAGGAATGCTTTTGTTTGCCCTCCCCCTTCCACAAATGCTCACAGAACTATGGATTCAGTCAGTGCCTCGTCCAATCAGTTGTCTGGTTCTTATCCTTTGGTCTAAAAGAACAACATGGTCTTTATTTAGAAATACCAGATTCCTCAACATGGACCAGCTTTCAGTTATGAGTTCACGTTGTACTTCACAGAGAAGGAATACACAGCTTGCCTCTGCAAGTTTCACATACTGAAGAACTTAATTGAATGACAGGCACAATGAGACCCCAGAGAGGCTTCTTCTTCAGTAGAATGACCTTTAATGACCTTAGCTGCCTGAGGACAGACCTGAAACAGTGTATGATTCTATTTGTGACAAGCTACCGACAGGAAATAGCTGATTGGAACCTTCGGTTTTTATCTAACCTGGAGAGTAATCACCACTGTCTGTAGTGCTACAATGACACCAAAAGCAGGATTTTGCTTCTCCTGCTAAGTTCAAAATGTCTGAAATAAAAAGGAAATATGTACAGAGATACTGTAAGACATGAAATGGGGAATTATTTTTAAATTAATTATCAAGGAGAAAAACTAGACAATGCCATTTCTAAATACTCTGTGCAAGAATAAATTGAAAGGCAAAATAATGCCTACCATATGCAAGCATAAATACCTTAGAAAACATAAATCATTGAAATGATTTAGTACACACTAGAGAATGAGCCTACTGAGAAGGGAGCGGGGACTCAGCTGAGATTTCTATCTAGTGTTTGAGCTTCTCTAAATCCTCTTTTCTGTGCATTTTCATCAAATACTTGCCTCAAAGGACCAATTCTACAACATTCTGTGAAATCAAGAAATGAGAAGAGTGAATGACCAGAGCTAATGAGAATAAGTGCATAAACAGAGCAAGCATTTAGAAATAGCAAACTCTTCCAGAACAGAACTCATTTCTAAAGGTGTAAATCCATCGTTTTCATCATTCTTTTGGAACAGAGAATACATTGAAATCTGAATATTGGCTATTGATCTTTCACCAGAAATATTTGGTCTTTATCTCTAAATCCCAAAAGAAGAGCTTAATTCCAAATGAAACAAAAATAGAAATTTACAGGCATTGGTGACAGAACCCAAAATATCTTATCTGTGGTAGCTATGATGCAAAATAAATGCAAAGCCACACTCCTCTAAATACAATGTCAGGGTGATGGTGTGCTCCTAGTGTTTTTGACTTCACAGTGGTCTGCACTCATGGTCTCTGCCTTTGTCTGAGATCCCTACCTCTGTCATCATACATCTTCCATATGTGAGAACATAGGAGTTATTGATTGAATTCAGTACCACCAAATTCATATGTTTAGGTCCTAAACTCTGTACTTAAAGTATGACTTTATTTGTATATAGAGCCTATGTAGACATAGCTACTCAAAAGGGGGTCTACTTTGGTTAGAAAGGCCCTACATCCAGCATGACTGAGATCCTTAGCAAAGGTATACTTCAATGTTGATGCTCATACAAAAAAAAGAATACTGGTGAAGACTCTAAGTCTGCTGTTTCATACCTGGGAACTGGAAACCAAGAAAACAGCCTGGATCATATCTTTTCTTGGTTCCTTTCAGAGAACACTACCAACCGATAACTTTATTGTAGGCTTACAGCTCCAGAAGTGAGTTGATACTCTTTGGTTATTTAAATTAATCACTTTGCAGTATTGGGAACTCACAGAATGGGATTGTGTGCAGAGGATAGATTGGTGACTCGCAGCTTTGCATCCTTCCTTTGTCACTTATGTGAACCAAGTCAGTCATCTGAGGATGATTAGACTCACTTTACAACAAAACCTATCAATGACAAAATGTTCAATCGCAACACCATTCAAGACCAAATTAATTGTTATATTGAAATAGTATTAAGAGATACAGTTTTGTAAAGTCCTGAAGTACTCTAAAGACATTCAAAAATAAACACCAAAATAACTTTAATATGTAACTACTGGGTCTTACCATTGCAGAAGGTATAGCATTACCACAGATTATAAGGACCCGGAATACAATATATCCGCTTTTTTGGTTAAATCTGAGAATCCTGTGGGACTGTAATTATAATCCCGAGATACAGCATAATACAGCAAAGAACACCCACTACTGAGATCAGAGGTGTCAACAAACAACAACTTCATATGCTGCTATG
Organism: Microtus ochrogaster; assembly: GCF_000317375.1. NCBI lineage: Eukaryota > Metazoa > Chordata > Mammalia > Rodentia > Cricetidae > Microtus > Microtus ochrogaster. Next base: position 19,395,795 of record NC_022034.1, on the reverse strand, counting down.
TTAACAGTCCCTTAATAAATATTGTCTCCTAAGTATGAATGTCGCTAGCATTAAAGACAAGAGAAAATTAAATCCCATGAATTGCATGTTCCAGATGTCTTTTATTCTCAAGACAATACTTAGCAAATTAAAAAGTAAAGCCAATCCGTGGTGGCACACACCTTAATCTCAGCATTTGGGAGGCAGAGACAGGAGGATCTCTATGAGTTTGAAGCCATCCCAGTCTACAGACAGAATTCCAGGACAGCCATGGAGATACAAAGAAATCCTGTCTCAAAAAACTAAAAAGAGTGAGAAGATAGAATGTTTGTGTTAGTAAATATTAAACTGATAAGAACAAATACTATTCTTGATCTTAGTCAAAAGATAGAAAATGACGAGATGTGTGTGATCTATGCCACCAATTCTACTTCTAAATAATTTCTTAAACCAAAAACTATTGTTTTTTCAGTTCTGTTTGTTGATATAAAATGTACATATATAGTACATTTAACATTTTAAAGGTACAATTTTATTATTGGTGTGATTGGTCTTGAAAGTGAATATAATTTTATCACCTACATCAAAAAAAAATCTGTGTCCTATCATCAGGAAATCTGCTCATGCCTGTGTTAGATTTCTTCCTCTCCTCCTATAACCTGACAACACTTATTTGATATAGCCTGTTGTACTGTTTTTATAAGAGTTATATATAAATAAATCATATAATACATAGCAATTTCAAACTAGCTTCTTTCACTCAACATGATTACAGTCTTAGATTTATGCACATTACTCCATGCATCTGTAGTTCACCTCCCTGTATGCCTTATGGATATATTGCAGTTTGTAAATCCATTTTCCAGATGAAGAACATTTTGGTTCTTTTGGTCCAATTTGGACTCTTACAAACAAAGCTACTATAGTTATTACTAAATGCTTTCTGATGCTTTCTTTTAAATTGCCTAAAAGTTGGAGTGCTGGGAATATAGCAAACATTCATTCCACCTCATGAACAATGCCCTAGTGATTTTTTTTACAGTGATTGTAGCATTTTGAATCTCTGATCAGTAGTGTATGGGAGTTCAAACTGCAGGGATAAAGATGTAGCTCACGGCATGTTGTGCTCTAATTCAATATACAGCACCCACATGAAAAAAGTCTCAACTGTTTTTATTCTGGGGAATATTTAGTATTGCCACATTTCTTGTTTGCATTTGAATCATTCTGGTGACCATTTATGGGCACTTTCTTCTAGGTTTGCATTATATTAATATAAATTAAAAGAAATTTAATTATTTCATTTTATTTTCCATCAATATCTCTTTGGGTGAAATATATATTCATCTACATTATCATGTTTGAAATAAACTGTTTTACCTGTTTTTACTATTGGCTTCAATAGTTCTTTTTATAGTCTAGATACTACTATTTTAAAAGACACTGATTTGAAAGTATTTTTTCCCTTTTCAGTGATCATCGTTTGATTGGAAATTTCATATGGACATAGATGAAAGCAAGAAGCTTCTAGAACCCATGCTTTTAGGATTCCCACACAGGATTCATGGGAGCTTTGCCCCCTCAGTGCTAGAGCCTACAGCAAAGAGTCAGGAAAATAATTAGCACTAATGTGAGAAGACCTTGATGGAAATGGTGGATTTTAATCTTTATAAGTTCTAGGATTTGGGGCTTGAGCCATTTCATAAATGTGGAACCTAATTATTTATTTGGATACAAAGCTTTATTATACATAATTTTAGGATGCAAAATATTTAAAATGTTAGCTAATGACTTGTTGACAACTAGAAGCCAAGATCCATCACTGGTTATTATTTAAATATTTGTGGATAATATAATATCTAGTATATATGAATGTGAACATTCATATATACTAGAACACTGAAAACAGCAAACTGTTGAAATGAATGTACTGAGCATAAATAAAGCTAATCCCCAATAATAATGATGGCCTTCTAAACGGTTGCTTGAATTCAATTATTTGTCAATGAAGTGTTCTATATAGAGTAAAGGTAGAATTCAAAGTAGATTCCTTATGGGTAATACTGCATTAAGAAAATATAAGAATACATGGAGACAAAATGAAAAACCAAAAGAATATCTTCCAAGAGCCGATCTTGTAAACATGGAGGGAGCTGGGGAATAGAATGTGCTCCATGCTGCAAAGCCAACAAGAAAGGCTTTAGAGTGCACAGAGAATAGCTTGGTTGATGCACAAGGCACCGGCATGTCTTAAAATGAAAAGAAGGATCAGACAGAAGCATAACTTAAGTGTTTTCTGATTGCATATTTTGTGAATAGGATCAAGAAACACAGCAGAGAGGAATGCACGAGGCAAAGTGACCAATGGGGATTGGTATGACCAGTAAGGAGTACACACAAAGAAATGAGAGGGGGAGCAGGTCAAAACATTTTGTGAAAGGTTTCAAGGAAAATCAATGTACCCCTAATTAAAAAAAAAAAAGAAAGTAATGCTTCTAGAACTGAAGCAAAAAACAAAGAAACAAAGTCTCATGTCAGGGAAAATAAAGTGGCTTAATACTACTGCTTCAGAAAAAAAAATATCCTAGCTTTGATTAGAGCTATAGTTCAGTGGTAGTTAGTTGACCTAACTTATGAAAAGCCATGGCACACCAACAACTAAAAACAAGTTGAAATTGTAGAGAAAAAGCCCAAATGTAATCTACAAATCACTGCATAATGTTACTAGTTTCTGGCACGAGGTCTCAAAATATTGTATCAATTTCATTTATGGATTTTAAAGGCAGAATACTCAAGGATGGCCACTTATTTACAATTATTTAAAACATTGTGACAATAAATAATACAAAGAGAAAAGAGAAAAAGTAACATTCATCAAATGTCTGTCATACTCCTGGTCATCTCACTTAACCTTCCCATGACTTTTAAATCAATATTGTTATTCAATTTTAAAAATAAGAAATTAGGAAAGAGTTTCATAATTGGTTCTATAATACAGGCAGAAAAAAGGGCCTGTAAGGCCCCTATGCCTTACTCCTCTACTACAACAAAATATATAATGTACATATTATGAATGTGATAATGTTAATTATAGAAATCAAAACTAGGAATAAGGACCTCCTTTTCAAATTCATAATATTTAATGCAAGTTTGAAGTTTTTCAAGATAACATGTTGCTATGTGAAGGTGGGGGAAAACAGACAATTTAAAAGAGTAAATCAAGAAAAAAATGATAGGATTAACAGTGGTCACCACTCCACTTGTAGTATGAAATTCTGAAAGATCCATTTAATAATTTCATATGAATTTGTGTTTTGTCTACATGTATATATGTGTACCATGTGCATGCTTGATTCCCAAGGAGGTCAGAAGAAGGCATCAGATCACCAGGAACTAAAGTTATAGACAGTTGTAAGTCACTATGTGGGTAATAGAAACTGAACCTGGATCCTTGACAAGAACAAGCGTTAAGTGCTAAGCCATCTCAAAGTCTCATTTAAGAAGAAAGTTAGAGCCAGCAAGATTGCTCAGTGAGTAAGCAGTCTTGCCTCCAAGTCTGTTGATGAGAGTTTAATTCCTAGAACCCAAATATAGAAAATAAAACTGAAATTTTCCTTTGACCTCTTCTCTAGCACACTTGTGAACACACGCACGCACACACACATACATACACACACACACACACACACACATATATATAAATAATAAATAAAGCAAGCTAATTTAAAGAACTCTTTGGCATGGAAAATATTAATTCTTAAATTTGACTTAAATCATTTAAATGAATAAACATACCATGCTTATTTCATTATCTTGGTGTCTTAAAAATTATCCCAGGACCCTACAGCAATGAGATAAGGGATAGCAAATCTTTCACAGAGCTACAGTGTAATAATGAACACAATGATTTCTCTTTTCCACTGCCCATAGCCTGCATAGCCTGCCATGGTCACTGCTATACACATAACAAGGCTCTGAATCTTTTTAACAATCCAGTCTTGGGATCTTTTTATGTGGTTGACATCAACAGTTTGACTCCAGAATACTCAGTCTGAGCCCTTGTATTACACTGGTTTGCTGAGGTAGATGGACTTTTAACATTTAAACTTGAAAGAGATATATATTCAGTCTGTAATGATTTCGAGGTTGTGGCAATAGAGATGGCTCAGCAGTGCACAGCACTTGCTAGTTTTGCAAAATAAACTGAGTTTTGGTCTCAGCTCCCAACCTTAGCAGTTCACAACCACATACAACTCTAGTCCTAGAGTGTTCAATGTCCTCTTCCCTACCCTGAAGGTACCCGACAAGCACCTGATTCACACAGATACATGCAAGTACAAGAAATGAAAAAAATTTTAAAAATGTTTTTTTTTAAAAAAAAATTTCTAAGTTAGTGCTAATATTTTCAATAAAAACATGCCCTAGAATAAAACATAGAGTGAGGCCATTAGGACAAAGGTAAGGTATGCGCCAAGCATTATGTATTCCACTGGGTTTGTCCTTTCAAAGTTTTTTAATTGCATTCCTTTGTATGGCTATCTAATGTGATATTTTCTGCAAGGAAAGAAATCTGCCATAGTATGATGCAAGTGAACCAAGTACCTTTGATGACACAGTAGAAGGGTCCAGGGGGTTCTTTCTTGAACTCGGAGAGCCAAATCAAGTCACACAATTGGCGATCAGTCGGTTGAGTACTCCTGTTAGGGACTGGAGTCTAAAGTGGAGGCCCAGACCAGAGTTCTGTCAGCTCCAGGGAAGATGCACTGGGAGGTCTCCAGCAGAGTTCTGGCAGGCTATTGACCTAAGCCATGACCTGCTCTGTTTCCCACTGAGACTGACCTCCCTTGTCGCCACTTCTAGACTTAGTGTTTCTAGTAATTATGTAAGCTGTCATCCAATGGACTCATTTTCATACTAAATTGATTTAGCCTTGATGCTTGTGATTAGAAATCCCAACAAATGAAAAGTAAACTGAAGAATTATGCTGCAGTGTGGAAAGTAAGGTACAGAAGGCCACACTCTGACAACTTAGTCAGGGCCTGTGGGTGCTGCTCCTTCCAGAGACCTTAAACAAGTTAATGACACGCATGCATGATTTGATGCTTATTTAACAGACAAATATGCAGAGGCTGTCTCTGAGAACAATGACCCATGTAACTCTTCAGACCAGTACTCTTGTGGCGCAATTCCAAATGAAGGGTCTGGGAGAGAAATTTGTTGAAATATATCCATTGATGTTTACAGTTTCACCAACTCCTTTTACCTAAATATTACTAATGAAGAAAGACTGGACAATAATTATTACTAAAAATAACTAAATAAAATACTTCGAAGGACACAAAGTACTCTGTAGTAAAGTTTTTTCCTCTATTGCTTATACTCATTCCTTGCCTGGTGAATCATCTTATAAGAGGATATCCATGTTCCAGCTCCACCACCCTCTGCCTCTGTTCAGTATGCTTGGAAGGTCAAGTACATCCTTAAATGATTTCATGTGCTGTCATGAGCAGCTGGAAAGAATTAGAATTGTTTACTCAGCTGATTATTAAAAACCTGGACTCAGAGACAGAAAACACAAAAGTGGAAGTAATATGCCAAAAGTCCTAGGATTTCTCCTAGTAAATCCCAATGGATATACATTCAAAACTTTAATGGAAAAATAGTGCAGATAATGGCAGCATCCTTTCCACTGTTAGGATTTTAGTCTGAGTCACCAGCATGGTTTGACAGCATTGTTGCATAACCTTCTATCTAGTTCATGGAATGACACTCTTCTTACCGCCCTATCTATCTCCTTCCCCATGGATTATGACTAGATATATAGAATACGTAGATCTTATAAAAATCTTAGTTAGGCAAAACCTTGCAACTCCTCTCAGTTTCACACTGAATAAAACCTATCTAAAAGCCCATAGACCCCTGCATGCTACAACTTCAGTTAGCCTGCTGACCCTCTTCTGTGCCTTGTACTTTTTCAATTCATTCTGCATAAAACACACTAATCTCCCCTTTGGTATCTGAACTTGTGCGGTGCACTCTGCCTTGAGGCTTTGCACTCATGAAGGCGTAAGTCACTAAAACAATGCCACACCAGTTTGGAATTATGATTAATAGGGTGATATTTATTTAAAGGGGAAAAAAAACTTATAGATCTCCGTCCCAGACAACAGCCCTCTGCTCAACCAGGAAGGGAGTCTAGTCGCCAGAGGAGCAGGAAGTGAAGAGAGAGAGGAGAGGGAAGTGGCCGCTTTTTTAAAGGGAGAGAGACCACGCCCCAATGGGCTGGTATCTCAGCGGCTATAAGCTGGAGGAGCGGAAGGACCTCCCACAACACACTCACTGCTCTCTCTGTCTGGTTTTGTGAGTTCTGGATATTTGCATAGTTCTTTCTTGAACCTTTTCCAAGTCTTGTCCCATCCATAAAGTTTAGCCTGATCTTTTTATTTGATTCTGCAAGCTAACCCCTTCTTTCTACCTGGCACTCTCACCTGCTCTTGCCAATTTCTACAGTTTTGTTTTAATCAATACATCTTTGATGAATAGTTTAAATGACTGACAATTTTATACAATTGTAAGCATTTTCACCCCTGTTAACCTTCACTCATCTCCCTCCCTTTCCTGGAGCTCCTTCTTTCCTTCCCAGTTAGCCCTCTTCCTACTTCCATGCCTTATTATTTTGTTCAGGTAGACAAAGCTTCTGCATACTCTTAAGTATATCAGCCATGTTCTATCCAGAAGACACCATTTTATAGAACTTTTACTTATCCCCTGATTTTTACAGTCTTTACATTGTCTTTTCTATGATGTTTCTTGAATCTTAGAAGGGGTGATATAGGTGTCTCCTTTATATCTGAGCACTCAACAGTCACTGGAATCTCCAAATTTTGACTAGTTAGACTAGTTATAAGTTTACTTTTTTCTGTTATACTCAATTCTGGAAGTCAGTGAAACTGTTTTTGGCACTTGCTACCAAACCTGAGTTCAACCCCTGGAACTCATATGGTAGAAGGTGAAAACCAATGCCTGCAAGCTGTCTTAGGATCTCCATGTATACTATGTCAGAGTGAGAGAGTGAGCGAGCGAGAAAGAGAGAGAGAATATTAAAATCTGACATTTAATAAAATAAACCCAGTCTTCCATGTGATATATTTCCCTTAGAATTAGTATGCTCACCTTTCAATCTGTTCCCCTGGGGTTGTTGCCTCTCCCACCAGCTCATGGCTGCCTGTTTGATCTCATTTCCCATCAGGGCCCTCCTTGTTCATTTTTATCTAAGAGATGCTGATCCTCCTGAAAAGAGCTGGTGAGCTAAGCATTGCATCTTGCAGCCTTGCTCTATCTACAATAACCCTGAAAATCTCAAAGTTTCCCAAAATATCATATAATTATCCTAAGATATTATTCTATTAATTGAAGTGAAAAGATCTTTTACTAAATACCAACCTTAAAGCTACAAGGAGTTAATGTCACTTTCAAATAGACTAGACATAATCAGGCCATGCCTTTGGGGTAAGGAATGAAATTGAGTTTTGTTCAATTTGCTTTTAAGTGTTTGCTTTCTGTAGTTTTCCTTTAATTTCTAAAAATATTAATATATTCACTTGAAAACTCAAAGGGGTTGAAAAATACAAATGTTTCTAAAGTTAATCTATCTTATTGCAATTATTTTCTGTAACCATTCCCTCATCTTTTCTTCTCTCTTTTATGCTTGCTGGAACCACTTTTCAGTATTTCAGCAGCAGTCATAGATGAACTGGCTCTATCTAGTGCTTCAAAGTCTGTTTCTGGATTTCACCCAACAATAAGGTATTTGTTCTTGAGTATGTCCTGGGGCAATCTTGAAACAGAAATGCAAAGTAATTACAGATACCTGAATCTTTGATTAAAACTTACAGTGATAGCCTTGAGGTAAAGGTGGCACAGAAATTATGGGAGTGGCCAATCAATGAAAAGTCCAGCCTGAGACCCAGGCCACAAGGGGTAGCCCACCTGTGACGGGTAGCCAACTTGAGCACCGGAATTCAGAGGCTGGATAACTCAGAGACCTGGATAGCCTAAGCAACATAAGTATTTTTACACACCAACATGTCAAAGTGCATTTCCTAGTCTCAGATTGGAAAATGAATTCATATAATACTGCAAACATATCCTTAAATATATTGTAAGAGATGTAACTAGTAAGCTGAGCTGTGATCTAAGCAAGTTATAAACATCGCATTAGATCCTAACACTGTCTGATTATGTTGTGTTATTATCCCCATTTCACAGTGGAAAGACTGAAACTCAGAATCAGATAGCTGTGGCAGCAGTGGCATATACACAGAGCTCTTTCCAACTCCAAATCTTCATTGTCATATGGATCTTTATAAGTGGTAGGATTGAAAAAAAAAGAAATGTGCCTACTCCCAAAAAAGAATTACACTTTTTCTTGTTATGATTTTCTGGAAGCACCAACTCATTTCAGAAGAGAGTGAACATATTCAGTTCAGGAGAGGAATTCAATACACTCCTGTCATCAGATGGACTCAGAGATGGTATCACAGAAATGCTGTTTTTTTTTCATGATAGTAATGTCTACATATAATAACTTAAAAGTTCATGGGGAAAATACTTGTTTTATATGATGAATCATTAAATAATATAGGTTTATGCATGCATGATATCAGTTCTGTGCTTATAATAAGTAAGTAGTAGGAGATATATTTCAGGGTTTAAGAACGCATGTTCAATGCTTAAAAAAGACTTTCTTAATTAATAAAATATGCAATGTCCCTACAACTCTTATTATCAATTATTTTGGCTGAGGAAATTAAGACAAGTTTAGAATTTGCCCAAGACAACTAGTGTCAGAGTTGGTCACTAAAACCAATGTTCTTCTACCAAAATAGCCCTAAACACCATAAACAGTGGTAGTGTTCTCCTGAACTATGATACAGCTTTGAAATGTTCCCCAATCCTTGTGCAAAGTCACATACTAGGAAAATAATTATAATTCTTAAGTGTATTGTGGGGCAGACTATGAAACAACATGGGATGCATAAAACACAAAATGAAGTTCTGTATTCAGTATCAGTTATTTTCCATACCTGTTACCAGGATGGCCTAGCAAGCTGGGACATGCAGCCATTGCTGCTGCCAAGACCATGTGAGAGCATCTCAACGTATATCCCTAACCCAAAAGAAACCAAATTTTGACATTAGAAGTTGGGATTCTTAACTTTGCATAGTGGTATAAAGTGTTTAATAATAAAACCTAAGTCAATTGATCAAACTCTGACAATCTATAGTTCATTTAAATGTTTTTTATACAGGTATCTAGGCCCTACCTTCCTGTTTAAAGAGACTACAGAAAGGCAGGGATACTTTAAGCATTAGATAAATTATACTTTTGTTTTTTTTAATGACTTTTTTATTGATTCTTTGGGAATTTCACATTATGCATCCAAATCCCACTCATTTCCCAGTCCCTCCATATCTGTGCTTCTCCCTTTGCAGCATTTGGGGCTGAGCATCCCATGGTCACTTATTCTCTGCGTTTTGACTAGTTAAAGATTTACTCATACAATGAGGGCAGAGGAGAAATAGCAGTAGAAAGATTGTAAGAGTCAAAGGACCAGGGTACCTGGGCAAAACAATGATACAGACACTGTACATTTCAAATACCAACATTATGTCATCTAAACAATGCATGCTCACTAATGACAATACAGCTGATGAGCTGTCACTGAGTGGGGGAAATTTTGTAAGGGCTTCACCTCTAAATGAAAGCTTTAGGCAATCAATGGCAGCTGAGAGAGGAAAAATCAATTTTCTCTAGTGATGAGCTCTCAGAGAAGTTAGAGAAACTCTAGCTCTAAACACATGTGTATAGGAGCTAGACTCAGTACTTTGTGTGTACACTCACACAAAACAACATTAAATAAAAAGGTCATGAATTCCAGAAAAAGTAGGGACCTAGAAGGAGATGAAATTGGGGAGGAAATGAATGGAAGCAATTCAGCACAGATGCTCAATCTGGTCTAGCCCATGCTCACAATATAACCTGCAAAGTAGTATCCTTTGCCTTATGATTCTTCAACAAAATAGTTCATACCGAATTTTAATAGTAAATAGTTTACTAATAAATACTATCTTTTATAGACTCCCGAGAGTAGGAAATGCCTTTTATTAACCACCATAGCAGAAAAATAATGTTTAGTGATTAGTTGTTTATGAAAACATTTATATGAATAAATTCACTGAAACATTTTTATCCATTACCAATAGTTTAATTACCTCTCTTATTTGCTTATGTGCAGACAGAAAAAAATCCTAATGCATGCAGAGAATATTGGGTAATTAGAGCAGCACAGACAGAACAACCAATTTGCAGGATGGGATTATTCAGAGTGGCTGCCTTCGGCGCTCTAATGGCATATAATAGCTCTGTTCCTGTCTGCATCGACTTGTCTGTGTGGACTTTGTCTTCAACGACAAAGTGGGCTGTTTGAGGCAATGAAAGCAAAAGATGGACTTTTTAGAGAGAAACAGAGGGATCCTGGGAGCAGATGGGCACATTAGGGAAAGAACAGTGGCACTATGGCAGTAGCTGCACCTGTCAACATTTGGCTCCAAAGTCTGTTCCCAGTTGATGTGATTCTAGAATTAACAGGAGGATCCATGAAATACTGATCCTGACACTTGAAAATCATGGATTTTACGGTTTGCTGCTGCTCCTGCTGGGCTGCCTGATCCATTCAGCTATGCTTAATCTACATACCTGGAAATGGCATCTCTTGTCAGAGGAAGGACAATGCCCACAAAGGCCAATTAAATTCAAGGAGACCCAAGACTGATGGTGAGCACACACAGTATTATAAACTTTGGAAAATATCAGAGGAGTATGATGGAAGAATATAGCAGCAGCCTAGTAAACAGTAAACTGACAAATAGCTAAAAATAACTGCTTTTGTATGAACGTTGGACAGTAAAATTTAGGTCAAATGGACTCTGTGATACGGTATGGGGTTTGAGCTTCTATTAAAATTAGATTTAAATATTGTGGTTCCTATCATAGTGGAATCTTGTGATAAGGTCTCTAAATGCAGAAAAGAAAGCAAAAGGACTGGAATAATCTATAAATAGAGTAGTATTCCTGGACCCTGGTTATCTCCATCAGCAGCTCAGTTTCCACTCTTTCTGTATCCTACTCCTTTGTGGTTGAGTGTTCTGAAGAATTTGGATCAGGGCTCTCTAGTAGTCATTATTTTGCCAGCTCACTTTCCACCAATCTGGTGAGCTAAATAAATACCCAGGAAAATAAAGAAAGAAAATATTGGATCAAATATTTTTAAAGCTGTAAATTAACTTAACCTATGAATTGACAAGAAAAGAAATAATGATGAATGAATGCCAAGGTTTCTAGTAGCCTTAAAATCAGCTTAGCCAAACACTGATCCATCTTGACTTCTATTTTTGTGACTATAGAATCAGGTGTAATGAATGGACCCATAAAGTGCCCGATCTTTTACAATATAAAAAGACCTTCACTCACAAAGCTATAAAATCCCAAAGGACTACATTTTATTTAGAAAGATATGAATGAAATTGAAACAATCTTACTCAAACATCTATCCCTTGAGAAAGAACTATTCAGAAATAGGCCTGGAAAGTGAATTGCTGTAACTTCGGGGAGGGGAAATACCCTTATGAATGTGTAACTGTAATGTAGGCTTGTCACGGGTTGCAATACTTTAAAGTGCTTCTTATCTGGGTGTGTGTCTCACTGATAGAGAACATGTTTAGAATGTTTGAGGTACTGGATTCAATATCTAGCACTTAGACAAGCACACAACACACACACAGACATACTGATTACACACACTATATACCACATTTAACACCACTCATACATAATGCCTCCAAAAAGATTCATACCATATATGACATGCGGACACACACACACACATATATCACATATCACACCTCCTCATAGACACACACTAAACCCAAACACATTACATACCACATATCACAGCACACACATAACACCTCCACACAGACTCACAACACAATGATTTTAAATGCTTTTAGAATAGAACTGGTAGAAAAACTGGCCAATAGATAAAGAATAATAGACTACAGAGTTCTCAACCATAAATGGAACATATATACCACAAGCCTTCCTCCTAAGACATAAGAATCACTATGAAAGTGTGTCTGAAAGAAGGTAAGAGTCAGAAATGGTGGATGAGTACAAGAAAAGAGGTTTTCTGGACACAGCAGGACAACTACACATATGAACTCACAGTGATTGTGCTAGCATGCACAATAACTGTGCAAGCCCAACCCAGACAAAATTCAAGCATGGAGAGGGAATATTGGAAGAAAGCCCATTCCATTCCAATTCTTTTGGCAATGTTAGACACTGGGATAGTTTTCTCTACATGCAGCACCTGGCAAGCTGACTGTGCCCCAGTGAGAAACCACATATCTGAGAATGTTTGGGTAGCAAAATGTATCTTCATGGGAAAAAAAAAAAAGAACGTGCAAGTAGAAAAGTGAGGGTAGCTCTGGGAAGAGCTGGGAGAGGGGTGGTGGATAGTCTCAAAGGACTAAGAATAGAAAAGATGAGCAAATAAATTGCTGGCAAGAAATTTTAAACAACAATAAGGCAGTTGATAAACAAATCACTTCTGTCTTTTTTTTTTTCAAATAAAATGATAGATATTTAAAAAGGGTTGTGAAGGAAATGCACTTTAAATACATCGACTTTTGACTATAGACTTTAGTTATATATGAACATAATGGGGGAAGAAGAGAGAAACATATACAGGGGTACCTGGGTTCATTCTGCTTGTTAGAATTGGGCCATTTAACAAGCAAGCCTCAGCGACTTTCAGACTTAGATGGATTTCGGCCTTTAAATTCCCTCAGATGAGATAAGAATAGTACAGAAAATAATGCATTAGGACAAAGCCGAGACGTTGAGAAATGTACCAAAAACCTTACAGTGAACTTGGGGGTTGGGAAAGGAGAGATAATGGGCAGAAATACCAGAAATGTTTAGCCAATGCCCTTCCAACATCCCCCAACTTTCTGCCCTCCTTTGACAAAAATTTCCAAGTTTAGATTGAGAAAAGTATTCTCTTCTCTCTGTCAATTGTTATTCAACACAGATATGAGTTGGTTCTGAAAACTCAACATGATGAAGTTACTACTAATTAATAAGTAACTCAGCTGTGCCAAGTAATAATTCACTGATAATGTAAAAATTGAATGGATAAATGAAATAAAGTGCCAACCCCTAATTTACAAAGTAGAGACTATACTAAAGAACGTGCAAGTGTAATAATCTTCTTCACTGATAAGAAAAGCATCCATTTTGATGTTTCATGGCTTGGCCCAGGTGTTCAGAAAAACCCTCTAGTTCATCAGATTGAGCAGAAGTCTCAGATCTTCATCCTGACACCATGAACTGACAGTCACAATTCTTCATAATATGGAGCTATTGGGTTTTGTTTGATGATTACTAACTAAACAGTTACTACAATGTTTCTTTTGTAACTACATCCATGCATAAATATATAGCAGACTGTCAGTAAATACTCTTGATTACTTGAGAAGCTAAGGCAGGAAGATTGTTATGGCTTCTAAGCAAGACTGGGCTACAAAATTTTTAGTCATCCTGGGCCACAAAGTGAGGCTCTTTCTCAGAAAACATTATATATACTCTAATTACATGGATATCAGTCGACACCAAGATGGGTCTATAAAAATTGACATGATATCCCATGATGTATGCATCCCTTCATCGAGATGTCAGCACAAATAGTTATTAAAGAAAAGAACAAACAATATTCAATCCATTATTAAAATAATACTAACTTAAGTAAGAAATTTTCCCTTTGGCAGGCTTTGCCTCAGTTCCAAATAAAACTTCAAGTAATGCCACTGATGTGTAATGCAGATGCTTCATGCCAGAAGAAGTATTTGAAAAAACAAAAAGTGGGTTCTGTCATTCTCCTTCAATTGTAAGCACAGATACCCTCCAAGTACTGAGCTTTCCACATACCTCTTCTTGTCTACATTATCTCATCTCCTCCAAACATTTCAAACATTTGATTTAATAATGTAATATGATGTAATACCATTTCTTCAAACAATACAAGTACATATGTGAGGACAAAATACAATAAAGGGTTCCTGTAGCTATTTTAGCCTAGATTCCTTAACTCTGAAGCATATATAACATGTACCAAATTTAGTTGTCTTGTGTGTTTTTTCTCAAATTTTGTGAGGTCAGACATATAACAAGTTTATAAAATTATACTTTTTCTTATTAAGAATAAAAGATGGGGTGACCGGAGAGCACCCTGTAGCACGAAAAAGGAAGCAGATGGCCAGGCAGCAAGAAGTTGTGGCTCCTAATGAAAAGCCATCTCCATCCCTTCCCCGTCATGTTTTAGAACAAACACTGGCAAATAGCTAATTCAATTCTCTTTTTAAAAATGAAGAACGTCACACAACAGTATTTTCTGATGACCGCGTCTAATTGTATGGGGTTGGGAGACTGTGGAGGGGTTGGCACTACTTCCCCAATCTTTCCTGTGCTGTGAACTCTTCTAACAAAGCTACCAACCAGCAGTCAGTCAACATACATGTGCTGAACACCTACAACATGGTGGGCATGCATAGGTACTGGGATAACAACAAGCAAAACAAAATAGAGCTGGGCATCAAATCTATTACACATGCAGGAAGGCAGCCGGTTGTAAACAGAAGTAGGAAGAAAGACCTGCCAAGAGAAGAGCCAACCTGGAATCAGCCTGGTGCTGTCAGAGGTCCTGATCACGTCTAGCCAATGAGGAGCGACCACGCAATGCTGCCTGAGAACCTAGCAACAGGCGCTGTCAGAGGTCCTGATTGTGCCTAGCCAATGAGGGGCGACCACGCACGACTCAACGGATGGAACACCTGGGTATAGGGAGTTTTTTTTTTTTTTAAGAGTCTCCCCATTGCTAAATAAATAAGTCTGCTGTTGTTCCCCCTTTACAAAAAAAAGAATATTTTGGTATGAAATTTGATGTCTTTCTGAATTTTCCTATTTTTTGAACAAATAAATTAAGAGAGCTATGTTGTGAGAGCATATGATTTCCTGATAAATTCTAAAAACTTAATATTGAATTTATTTTAAAATAATGAAGTGGCTCATTCCTGTAGTGATGCAGAGTATCAAATCCAAATTCAAGAGAAAAATATATAGTCTCCAAGTCAAAAGTGATAAAAAAAAGACAAGTCTACCAACAACACATGCCTTTTCTACTCCATCCTACAAACATGTCTTCAGTGCTCGAAATATGATCAGATATGGATCGCTGTTAGGATCTAGTGCTCTTCCTCAATACTTACTCAACAAGCTGTGCAAATCCAATGGAAACTCTTAGCCCAACAGGAGCTTACTCATGCATGCATTTGTCCTTACTCACATGATCTCAATAGGTTTTTGTCCTTAGTCATTATTTTTAGAATTCACCCCAATCTCTACCATACTCAGGTAGCTAGAAGGACATAACTTCAAAGTCGCTGTCATGGATACCTGAACTTGTAAAGAAACCTAATGATCTCTGTGAGAGGCTCACTGTAGAGCTAGAGAAATCAGAACTTTATCATTTTGATCATCATCTGAGCCTCCTTTAGGTCATTATTATATGTCTAAAGTCAGAATATGCCCTCTGCTCTCGAATAACACATGTTAAGAAATAATGTGATTTTACACAAGGACATTAAAGAAAATGGTCTATGGGAGGGCTTTAGTGAAATACAGGGTGTCAGTATAGACACAGAAACCAAGGTCGGATACAAATGTTTCCATGTTTCAAGACCTCAGCTTTTTAACTCACAGCACTTACCTGTGGCATTATTCAATGATCAAACTGAATCAAGTATGGAAAACTTTTGGTTAGCTGGAGAAATGACTCAGTGCATTGGAGGGCTAGGTGTGCAAGCATGAGGACTTGAGTTTCACATCCTAGGGCCATTTAAAACCCCAGGCACTGTTCTTTGTGCCTCTAACTGAGCCATGGGAACCAGAAAGAGGTTTCTGAAAACTCACTGGCTGGCCACCCTAGCAGAAACAGTGAGTTTCTGGTTCACTGAGAGAATGAGGCAGGGCGATTGGAAGGGAAACATCCTACTCAGCTCCACATACGCAGGCTCCGGGATGTGTGTACTTGCATGTCATGTTCACATTAATGTCCCAACCACACATATATTTCACACTCTTCACACACACACACACACACACACACACACACACACACAGAGAGAGAGAGAGAGAGAGAGAGAGAGAGAGAGAGAGAGGCGCTCAGATGGGGGAGGAAGAGAGGAAAAAGAAAGATTGATTTCCTCCAGACACAGCAATATGAGAAACTGTCAGAACAAAGAGCTAGTGTTATACTGAGAAACAGTAAGTAGTTAGCACATGCTAAGAACATAAAATACACAACAATCTTTCAAATGGAACATTTCCCCCCAAATGTATACAGTAAAGAATTTTATTTTGTTAAATTTTCTACTTACTTCTTTCTATGTCTTAATCCTATATTTTTCTTAATTTTAAAGTATTTGCTCTTCTTTCAGAGATATGACTGAATCTTCCTCTTCAGGCTATTGGTCACTGCCCTTACTCCAGAAATTAATCTGGAATTGTCACATGAGTGTTGAGAGAAGGGGGACTAAGGGAACTTGGATAACATAAATACTTTATTTTCTAGAGTCATAATTTTTGTAGATTTTGCAAGTGAATAGGAGAGGCATAAATAATTTGAGTCAAGTCTCACAGTAGCAAGATGACACTGAGTAGTCCCTGCTAAGACAAGATTAATGATTGGTTGCTTTAAGTAAATAAAAATATAATAGATCTACTCTAGTTCTTTGATGCTTTGTCCTGACAGGTTCAATTTCCATAAAAATTAGCACTGTTAATTTTATTTTGGCTGTATTTTTAATAATGAATTTATTTTCATTTCTAATAGTCTAGTTTGACTATCCTCCTATCATAGAAACATAAAATTCCTGCATATTAAAAGTAAGCATGCTGCATTAATGATTTCAAACTGTCCCTTGAATGTCCTCTGATCTCTGCTTTGAAAACCAGGGGTAAACACTGTAATTACTGCATGAATTAAAACTTTGTCACATCAGTGTTCATATGATAAAGTAGGTTGGCAGTGTACATTTCAGAATATGGTGACACAAATGCTTAATCTCTGACTAGAACAATAAAATTCAAAAACACAGCATTCCTTTGGGGGGTGGGAGGAGCTGATTTGAATGTGCTCCATTAAAAAAAAATAGCTGATTACTCCAAACACAGTGAAAACCAGACATAGCCAGAAGGAATGTGTAAAAGGCTTTCTGATGGCTTGGATTACAGACAACTATTCCCACAATGCCTATCAGAGATAAATGAAATAAATGGAAGGAAGATGCTAACCAGTCTTTGTTCCAGTAACTGCAGAATGTCATATTGGGATTCTCAACACAAAACCAAATGGCTGGCAAGATCATCTGTATGCAAATAGAGAGGAAATGACCCCTCCCCTGACCTCAAGCTATTCTGAGATCATTGATGTAGTTCCTTTCAATAACCATGTTGCCTTAAATTTTTCATATGAATATTTTATGCCTAAAATATTCTACTCTCACAGTTCACATGTTTCCAGCTTCTTCACTGTGTAGCATCTGAAACTCCCTATGTAGTGAAAGACAAGGTTTTTTTCTCCAAACATCTAAGGGCATCAGAGCAACCTCTAGCTGTCACCCACCGACTGGGCAGGTAACTAAGGCTTGGACCATCCTGTCAGGTAGTTGAAATTGTTCACAAGTGACAGAAAAAAATGGGAAAAATTCGGAATGCATTCCAAGAAGCATCTTTGTGGTGCTAGTGTGGCATGGTGGCAGCAGGTTCTTCCCAGGTTTTTCCCTTGTTGTGACCTTGACTGTAGTCCTCACTGCCTGCCTTCCTGTCAGTCTTCGTATCCCTCAGCCTCTCAACAAACCAGAGAGCTTTCTGAAACAGTGCCAGCAGATCCATCTTTCCAGGAGTTAATGAGAATCAGCCTGTGACAACTGCAACAAAGCCTGGACTGAGACCTGGAGGATTTCCTTACTGTAAGGGGCTCCCAGCGCTGCCCCCATACTTCCCTTTTATGCCTTAAAGTAACACTTGACAGGAATTTACTCACTCTTCCATGGCTTTACTTGTATAGCAGAAATCCTCATGGTTTTTAAGTATTTACCAGTTAGAAATACAGTTTTAGAGACAGATTAGGATAGAAGAAAACACTAAAGATTTTTATTCTGGTTGGGCTATGCTATATAATAAGCACAACAAAGGTTTTGTGGACAGACTCTAGTCACTAAAAAAAAAATAACAAAGCAGACTTTTTACTATTAAAGGCAAGATTTCTTCATAAAACATAAGCACTGAGATAAAAAAATTCTACATGTCCAAGTTCATGTAAGTGAGAAAAAAAATGTGTACCTCCACAGAGACTTTGAGAGGCACTAAAGCATGATTCCTGAGCCCATGGCTCTAGGGGTCAGTTCACATTGGCTGCTGAGCAGCAAGTGAGTTTTAACCATCCTGCCTTGGCCTTACGGTATGTGTATGCAGCTGGTATTTTGTTCCCAGGGGTAATGTGAGATGAGCTGGAGTCAGGGAAGCTGTGTGTTCGTAAGGTGTATGAATGACAGTCCCATCTGCCACTCAGCCCCACACAGCAGTGTGTGCTCTGCCTTTGTACACCCACAGCCTTCCCACAACCCTCTTTCTCTTAAGCTCCCACATAACCTTTATTGAAAATTGAGCAGCAGTAAGCATATCTCTCTCTCCTGGTCCCTTGAGCATTCTTCTAAAGGTAACTATGAGGTCCCTGTGCCTCGGGCCGCCAGGAGAGTCCATCTGTTGTGCTGCTGACAATGTTGGTCTCTATCCTTTGTCATGTCTAATGAGAGGAAAGGAACCCTCATCTCATCACCTTTGTTCTCCGAAGAGCAGTAAGTTTGCAGCAGAGTGAAAATGCCTTAGGGTTGATACAGTGAAGGCAGCTGTGGGGGAAAGGCTCTTAGATTGTTGCCTGCCCTTTCAAGATTTGGCTCCCATCCTTCCTCTTCTACCACCAACTTCCCTTCTATAATAAAAGACTGATAAAACATCAAACTGTTGAAGAAATGATCTCAAACCTTTCCCCCAGTGACCTGGTCTGATCCATCGCCATCATCCCTCAGCTCACTGCTCCTTCTTTCTAACAGACGGCTTTGCTCTCCATTCTGGCCCCTGCTTGCTTTCAGGGAACATTCTGGGCAATCTGTTTAAAAGACAAATCAAATCACTTTAAGTCATTCCTTAAAAACTCCCAGTCATTCACCTTTGCACTTAGAAAAAAGAAAAACCTAAGCCCTGAACTTGTAGCCTGTAAGATTTCTACATTTGTAGATTAAAACTCTCACCTCTCCTCACTTCAAGCCTCTGTCCTCTCCCATATGTGCTGACCTATCCTTTTTAGTTCCCTTCTGTGAACAAGTCCTCTGAAGTAGGACCTGGGGGTCAAGTTTCTCTCTTTACGAATTGTCTTTGTCCTCCCATCAACTCTGTTATCTCCTACCAGCTAAGTGTAGGTCTAGATGTACATCCTATCCTTCTGTTTTAGTCTCTATCAAGTTTGAATTTTAGTCTCCTTATTTATTTCAGTCTCTTCTATCTCATAGCAGAGATTCTTCAAAGAGAACAGGATTGCCTTTGTTTACCACAGTGTTCCCAGCACGTCAAGCTGCACCTGAGATAGGGTGACTGTGCAATAAATACTTACACAGATTGGTTAAGTAAATGGATCTTTTGAAATTTCAAGGGAAATTATCTTCACTCCACACCCCCAACTCCCTTTCTCTGAAAACGCTTTTTGAATGAATAGATTCTTGCTGGGAAAAAAGAAAAAGCAGCTTCATATCCACCAGCAACTTCTAGTTCTGATAGTAAAAAGGGGCTTCTACGTTTGCCCATTACCAGTTGCCCAAATCACTACTAGAGTGCTTTTTTTTCTGGCAGAGTCCCTCTTTTTTGGACTAAGAAAGTTTTCATGGCTGTGCCCTAGAATAAACCATATTGACACTACATTTGCACTTAGACCAGGAAAATCACCTACCACACATCAAGGTGATAGAGGTGACTAAATGTAATTTAACGCCAGGCTTCCAACTCCCCAGAACTGAGAGGAAGGAGACCCCTCATTAGTGAAGTTTGAATTTAGGAGTACAATGTTATATTTTCGCAGGAGGAAGTAGATGTTTTCTGCAAAGAATTTCAGTCTGAGTTCATGCTCAGCCTTTAATTTTCCCTTAAAAGCTAAATAATCAGCTTCATAGAATATATCCATAAGAAGCTCTGTTTAACCCTAAGCTATTTAACACTTCAGTGGTTTTATAAGCACCAGAGTCTCATTAAACCTTATGTGTGTGTCTTTGTTTGGGTAAGGCAAAGGGTGGCCCCAGGGTGAAGACTGCCACGCTGAACAATCACACTGACTAAGCTTAGGACTGAAATTAGAAGGCAAGCAACAGTGACATCTAGTGTGGGTAAGAAATGCTAATGTGAATAAACTCCAGATCCTCCCCGAACAAAAGAAAAGCTACAGTGCAGAGATGAACATAAATTAGGGTTAGAAAACCAATAATAAATGCAGATGTAAAACCAGAAAGCTGCTACAGCAATGGCTCCTGAGGAGTCCACTCAGAGGTCTTTGTCTTCAGATGTTCTCCCAAATATAAATTATTATGTACTGTATCATCTACAAGGTGCCTAAGCTTCCCTCTCAGGCTCCACAAACCACACCCACCCCTGCCTTTTAGAATTTCTCTGCAAATTCAGCAAACTTCCCTTTCCCTCTGCTTGGAATATTTTAAAGGGTATCTGGATGCCACCTGCCCTAGACTTCCTTTGAGGAAAAGCTCTTTTGTTTGAACATTTCCCCTGTATACCCACCCTGCTTGCCTGCCATAGGAAAGCACACTGCTAAGGATGCTTAAAAAGACTCTTCCTCTACCAACCAGACATGTCTCTCTAGCCCCATATTTGCTGAAGTCATATTTCAAACACTTGCTCATTCAACATCATTTGTGAAACATTTTATCTACAGAATCACAGTTCCCTAGGAACCATGATCATCTTCAACCTTTCATTTCAACAGCTTTCAGATGGCCAACGGCTGTTTCAAGTTCAACAATATCTCCAATGCCACTGTAGCCACCTACTCTCATGATCCTCATTTTTCCATCTTTGTCTCAAATTCCCCTCCCCCAACCTGTTCCTCTAGCTACAGAAATCTTCAATTTCTAACTTATTGGCTTCACCCTCTATAGGTCCTGCTTTTGCTCATAGACTTCCATATGCAGTCCCTACTCAAACCAACCATTTTCATTGCTTTTTTTACTGAACTCCCTTCTCTGACTCCATTTTACTAGTCCTGGGGATAGGTTAGCCTATTAGCACCTATGTTTAAGCAGAAAATCACTCAACCAACCTGATACTTTTCGTGTGACATTTGTGGCAATGAGCCATGAGTAGGTCTCACTACTAACTGTAATTCTCTGCCAGTATTACTTTGTAACTTACCATGGACTATTTTACACATACTTTCTCCTCTCTTGAGTAAGAAAGTCTCACCACATTACCCAGACAATAAGAAAATCAATGATCTGCTTTATATTCTCTGCCCTAAACTCACAAAACTTTGCTTATCTGAATTCATTTCCTCTCTTCCTCTCTCAAAGTTCAATTCATCCTTATGAGCTCATTTCCCATCATCAACACTCAACTCAAGGACTTCAGGCAATTTCTTCCCCCTTTTCTCAGCCATTTTTTCCCTCTCTACTGTAATACTTCTGTCTTGTACAAACTCATCATGGCATATTGGAAATTAAAAAAATAATTAATTCCCAAATTTTCTGCTCACACTTGCATAGCTAAATTTTATTATTTATTTATTTATTTATTTATTCATTTATTTATTTTGGAGAAGAAAACAAACCATCTATTTGTCATTATACATACCCTATCCAAGTTCTCACTTTCTTCCCACCTCCCATTCCCTCCATACACACTGCCACCTCACCCCCCAACCACTCCTCAGAGAGGTTAAGGCACATTGCTCTGGGGAAGGTCCAAGGCCCTCCCTACTATACCTAGGTGGAGCAAGGTATCCATCCAAAGAGAATAGGTTTCCAAAAAGCTAGTAAATGCAATAGGGATAAATCTTGTTGCCCCTGGCAGTGTCCCCTCAGTCTGTCCCAGTGATGCAACTGTAAACCACATTCAGAGGTACTAGTTTCGTCCTATGCTTGTTCCTTCCCATTCTGGCTGATGTTGGTGAGCTTCTATTAACTCAGGTAGACTGCTTCAGTGGTGGCCTGTCATTGTCTTGACCTCTTTGCTCATATTCTCACTCTGTCCACCCTTCAACTGTACATTGGGATCTCAGTCCAGTGCTCTGATACAGATCTCTGCCTCTGTTTCCATCAGTTGCTGGATGAAGGTTTTATGGTGATATTTAAGATAGTCATCAGTCTGACTATAGGGCAAGGCCAGTTCAGACACCCTCTCCTCTATTGTTTAGGGTCTTACCTGGGGTCATCCTTGTGGACTTCTGGGAATTTCTCTATTGCCAGGTTTCTTGCTAACCCCATAATGGTTCCCTCAATCAAGATATCTCTTTCCCTGCTCTCATCTCTGTCTTTCCTCCATCTCGATTATCCCATTCCCTCAAGTTCTCCTCCCCACTCCCCTTCTCTCCTCCACTTCCCCTTCTACCCTCCCTTCTATCCCTACCCCCATGCTCCCAATTTTGTCAGGCGATCTTGTCTATTTCGACTTTCTAGGTGGATTTTCTTAGGTTTTACCTTATTATGTAGCTTCTCTAGGATCAGGAACTATAGGCTCAATATCCTTTGTTTATAGCTAGTATCCATCTATAAGTTAATACATACCATATTCATCTTTCTTGGTCTGGGTTACCTCACTCAGGATGATGTTTTCTAGTGTCATATATTTGCATGAAAAATTCAAGATGTCATTGTTTTTTGCCCCTGAATAGTACTCTAATGTGTAAATGTGTCACATTTGCTTTATCCATTCTTCAGTTAAGTGGCATCTAGGTTGTTTCCAGGTTCTGGCTATTACAAATAATGCTACTATGATAGAAGAAACATTGTCAAACTCTTTTTATGAGGCTACATTTACCCTAATACCAAAACCACACAAAGACTAAACCAAGAAAGAAAATTATAGATTAATCTCACTCATGAACATAGATGCAAAAATAGTCAATCAAATACTGGCAAACCAAATCCAAGAACATATAAAAAAATATCATCTACCATGATCAAGTTGGTTTCATCTTAGAGATGAAGGGATGGTTCAACATTCAAAAATCTATCAATGTAATCCATCATATAAATAAACTGAAAAAAAAACCATATGATTATCACATTAGATGTTGAAAAAGAATTCAACAAAATCCAGCACCCCTTCGTGATAAATGTCTTGGAGAGAACAGGGATACAAGGACCATTATCTAAATATAATAAAAGCAATATACAACAAGCTGACAGCTAACATCAAATTAAATGGAGAGAAACTCAAAGCCATTCCATTAAATTCAGGAATAAGACAAGGCTGTCCACTCTCTCTGTATCTCTTCAACATAGTTCTTGAAGTTCTGGCTATAGAGATAAGACAACAAAAGGAGATCAAGGGGATTCAAATTGGAAGGGAAGAAATCAAACTTTCATTATTTACAGATTATAAGATAGTATATATATAAGTGACCCCCAAAACTCAGCCAAAGATCTACAGCTGATAAATACCTTCAGTAATGTGGCAGGATACAAGATCAGCTCAAAAAAAATCAGTAGCTCTCCTATATACAAATGATAAAGGGGCTGAGAAAGAAATCAGAGAAACATCACCTTTCACAATAGCCACAAATAACATAAAATATCTTGGGGTAACACTAACCAAAGGACTGAAAGACTTATCCTACAATAACTTTAAGTCTTTGAAGAAAGAAATTGAAGAGGATACCAGAAAATAGAAAGATCTCCCTGTTCTTGGTTAGGGAAGATCAACATGTTAAAATGGCAATCCTACCAAAAGCAATCTGTAGATTCAATGCAGTCCCCATCAAAATTCTAACACAATTCTTCACAGACCTTGAAAGAACAATAATTAACTTCATATGAAAAAACAAAAAACCCAGAATAGCCAAAACAGTCCTGTACAATAGAAGAACTTCCAGAGACATCACCTTCCCTAACATCACGCTCTACTGAGCTACAGTAAAGAAAACAGCTTGATATTGGCATAAAAACAGAGAGGTTGACCAATGGAATCTAATTGAAGACCCAGATATTAATCCACACACCTAAGGACACCTGATTTTTGACAAAGAAGCTAAAAAGTATACAATGGAAAAAAAGAAAGCATCTTCAGCAAATGGTGCTGGCATAACTGTATGTCAACATGTAGAAGAATGAATACTAGGATCTCTGTGTGTGACGACAGTTGTGTAGCTTGGTCTGTTTGAGGGACCTCTGACAGTGGCACCAGGATCTACCTCTGGTTTATGAGCTGGCTCTTTGGAACCCATTCTTATGGTAGGATCCTTGCCCAATCTTGATGCATGGGGGAGGGGCTT
This sequence comes from Microtus ochrogaster, assembly GCF_000317375.1. NCBI lineage: Eukaryota > Metazoa > Chordata > Mammalia > Rodentia > Cricetidae > Microtus > Microtus ochrogaster. The sequence continues at coordinate 19,371,085 of NC_022034.1, read as the reverse complement.
AGTCTTGCCTCAATTGAATGTGGCAGGCTTTGTTGACTTCCCATAGGAGGAGTAAATGGGGGTGGGCTTGGGGGAGTGAGAGGAAAGGAGAGAGGGGGAACTGTGGTTGTAATGAATATGAAATTTCAAATAAAAAAAGATTAAAAAATAAAACTATCCAACACACTCACACACACACACGCACAGACACACACACACACACACACACACACAAATAGAAGATAGATCACAGGAGAGGGCAGCAATTAGAAGATATATACGCATGAGGGTGGAAGCTATTCTTTGACGGGGCTTTAATTCTTCTCTCCAAAGCCATTTCTTAGACCACTGCTGTCCTTGAACTTGGTTTTACTCTTGCAGAAGGCCCTTCATTCCTATCCTTCATCAACCTAGCCATGTCTAAAATGCTCAATGGAGCAAATATTCCATCTCTTTAGCAATAGGCCTGCTTCCTATCAAGATATTTGGGAATCTAAAGATTATTTTCTGTCTCAAAAAGTCACAAATGTTCTTAGTTCAGACGAATTCAACCCAAACATGTTTATTTTTGTTTGTGGGGGGGGATCACACAACTCTGTAAAAGTTCACATCCCAATTTGTTCATTACTCTTAAGACAAGTATCACCCCCTGTTTCCTCTCTTACTTTCTCTTAACCTATTCCCCCACATGTGATTACAATTTAAAATATGTGTTCCATGATATGAGCAACTGTCAGTTAAATTTTAATGATGTATCTAGAACAGAAAGCTCTGTCAAGGGTCAGTGTCCATGTCAGTAGGTGCTCTGCTCAGGGTACAGCTGTTAAATGGGTAAACAAGTGAAAGCTTATTGGAAAGTTGATGATGTGTGTCTTAGCTCCCAATTTCTTCCTCCCTTGGTTAGTTTATTATTCTTCCTTCCACATATACGTGTGTGTGTGTGTGTGTGTGTGTGTGTGTGTGTGTGTGTGTCCCAAATATAGCAGCTTCTAATGCTAATTTCCTATTTCCTTCCATATAAATCTCATATCCTTATTTAAGTATAGCCTAGACCTGGGAAAGCTAAAATATTCTAACTGTACCTTCAGATTTTTCTTAAAATATCTTTTAGAATTCTAAAGTAGTAATTTTTGATTTTGGCTGTTCATCACAATTAGCCGGACAACTTTGAAATCCAGTTTCCTAGTCATACACTAAACAATTAAATTTAACACCCTGGATGTGGGACCCAGGAATCCTTCCTTTATAGAGCTCATCAGGGGATCCCAGTGTGTGGATGGGGGGGGGGGACTGCTCCAGGCAAAGCTGCTTCTCATTCTCCTTCTTCCCTCTGAGTCCTGGAATTTGGTCCAGATTACTCAACCTGTAGCTCTGCCACCATCCCCAGCAACAAATCAACAAGTATTGAATGCCTAAGTGCTCACATCTGGAACTGATTCTACTTCCTCCTCCTCCCCCCTCCCACAGCTGCGTCACTCTTTCTCTCTCTGTATTTGTGTCACCAACATTTCAAGTTACTTTTCAGATCTGATCTTATGTCATCTCAATGCTGAAATTACTCAAGATTTCAGTAAATATGCTGTTTTCTCATCTGGCACATGTGCTCATTCTCTCGCTTCCGCTCATCGGCATCTGTCTTCATTTTTGTCCCAGCCACTAGCACACCATGTATAAAGACTATTAGAAACCCAGCTTATCTCCACTGTGTGCTCTGACTCCCAAGCTCCTTGAATCTGAATTACTTGCCTGGCATTACCAATCAGCACATCCAAGGACAGATATCTCCTCACTGTGACTCTACATTGTTATTTATTGTTTTGACATCTGAAAAATGATTCTATTAAAGACAGAACACTATTCCATGAATTTTTGCAGAGATTTAATGATTAATAGAAAGGATTTTAAAACAAAATAAAAACCAAATATTTGAAGGCCCATAATTTTAAAGTACTTGTGCTTGGACACACAAAAAGGGATGGTAAAGAATGCAATGCCCTTTAACATGTCAGAACATTTCTTTGACATGTCAGTTGATTCTTAGTGTGTCTATAGAATCAAATTTTTACAAGATTTGATGTTGTCACTAGACTATACTGTCTTAGGTTATCTGGCATATAAATTTCATTTGATATTATACATGGAACACAGCTGGCTACCAGAAGCATGAATGGGAAATGAGCTTCGGGTCAAGGATTTGGTTTGGTCAAGTCATGGCTTCATGCAGTTGTTTGAGTTCAATGCAGACTCAACTGGAGGCCCATGGCAGGGAATGGAAATTATGATCAGAGAGAGAAATGTATGACTCATAAAAGAAAATGCTTACTGACTTCCTCAGCTGCCCCAAACCTAGTGCCAACCTGAGGGATTTTAAAAATTAAGGACAAGTGCATACGATAGATATAGAAAAATAATAATACATACATTCAGGTTGAGGTGCACATTCAGTAGGACTATGATTTCAAGAAGGAAAGGTTTCATCAGGAGTGGTGGTGCATACCTTTAATCCCAACACTCAGGAAACAAATGTGGGAGGGTGACTATGAGATTGAGGCCAGTCGGATCTACAAAGCCAGTTCCAGAATAGTCAGGGCTGTTACACAGAGAAACCTTGTTTGGAAATAAACAAGCAACAACAACAGAACAAAATCATTTTAAAAAGAGGTACACAGATAGAGACCACTACATTGATGATTAATGGATTGACTGACTGATTAATTGATTAAAAAGGAAGATGTGGTGGGCTGTTCATATCTAACAGAGATGCTGAAGAGACCCTCTTCACCAGAAGATGAAAACAATACTCTTGATACCTCTCTCTCTCTCTCTCTCTCTCTCTCTCTCTCTCTCTCTCTCTCTCAGTTCTAGTAACAGCTGGCTGCCAAGAGATTGCCTGGTGTAATGTTCCTCATGCCTGGAAGGAGGTCCCCTGCCCCCCAACCTCCTCTT
>NC_022034.1:19353416-19368060 GCF_000317375.1 Microtus ochrogaster | reverse complement strand
AGAAAGTCCAAAAAAAAGTCTTGAGAACACTAAGGGAGACTCTCACCACCAATGAAACTAGTGAAATGAAATGGACAGTTTCACCCACATCTTTCCAAATGAACAATCTTAAACTAGCTTGAAGTTCCTCCTGCTGAGGTGAGGGGCCACCATACTAACTCACAGGGGATCTTTAGAGCTACAGTCATTTCTGCATCACACACAGCCAACCTGCATCACACAACAGCACAGTCACCTCCTGCTTTTGCCAAAGAGCCATGTCCTGCTTTTACTCCACTTCTTTCACTGGGATGTGCCCTCAATAAAGCTCTCAAATATTCCCTTTCAATATACAGAAAGCTTTTCTAAAAATGTTTTTAATTGTATTTTAAATTTGTATTCTACTCTATTTATTATTGTTTTGGACATTGTGGTCACAAAACACAAATCCTACAGCATTCTGTAAACACTTATGAAAAACATGTTAAAAATTTCTCAGCTTCACTTCTTGTTGGCAAATATGCCACAGATGAGTATTTTCAAAATTAATATGAACAGTTTTAGATGAGAGCTTCTTTAAAATCAAGGCAGATTAGTCATGCAAGGATCATTAAGGGCATGAGAGGTAGATTTGAACATCTCAACCAAGACACAGATCGTCACTGAAGATTGTTACTCTCATAGTTGCCAGGATAGGCTCTGCTGGTAATGATTATTAATGTAACTGAAATATTAAATGGCTCATTTTTCTTCATATACAACCTTTCCAAAATATTCAAAAGTAGAAACATTTTTTCCACATGAAACATTTGGAGTGGCAAGGAAAATAAAGTAAATAATATGTTACAAATTTCAAGATAAGTGGATTTAAATGGAATTATCTTCTACTAAAATTTAGCAATAAGCTAATGCTTCTATTTATAAACATGAAATCTAATTCTTCTGGTTAAACCTTAGTTCCTTAGGAAAACAAATATCTACTGATGTGGAAGGGTTTTCTGGTTTGTGTTGATTTCAATGGTTAATAAGGAAACTGCCTTGGCCCTTTGATAGGACAGAAAATTAGGTAGGCAGAGTAAACAGAACAGAATGCTGGGAGCAAGTGAGGTAATCGCCATGCCTCTCCTCTCTGGGTCAGATACCATGGATCCAGCCACCAGTTCAGACATGCTGAATCTTTCCCGGTAGGACACCACCTCGTGGTGTTACACAGATTATTAGAAATTCGTTAAGCAAGATATGAGAGGTAATTCTCCCACACCACTTGGAAGTAGCCTGGAATACTATGCACACATTCCCAAAAAATGGACTATGGATATTTTCCTTTTTTTTTTATAAAGAGGGGGAAGTGGTGCGGGAGAATTATCTGTATTCTGTCAATCATGTTTTAAATAAACACTGATTGGTTAGGCAGGAAGTATAGGTGGGAAAACCAGACAGGAAGTAGAAATGATGAAATGAGAACAGGAGAATTCTGGGAAGAAGGAAGTTGATTCCTCCCACTCCTGCCCAGACCACCGAAGCAGCAGGATGTGATCTGCCCCATTGAAAAAGGTACTGAACCACATAGCTAACATAGATCAGAATAATGGGTTAATATGAGCTACAAAAGCTAATAAGTAGCCTGAGCTAATGGGCCAATCAGCTTTATAACTTATAGAGATCTCTGTGTGATTTTCTTTGGGGCTTGCCAGCTATGAGGTACTGGGTGGGATAGAAACCCTAAGCAGCAAACACCTCATGTTATATAAAGGCACTTGCCACCAAATATGAGGACTTGAGTTCAAGTCCCAGAATTCATATGGAGGAAGGAAAGACAACTTCCACAAATTGTTATCTAATCTCCACATATGCGCATGGCATACAGGCATCCATATACATTCACACACACACAGACACACAGACACACAGACACAAAATGAAACATTTTAAAGACATGAATATATGATACAGTAAAGTGCAACATAGGCCATATCAAACGGTGAAGTGTGAAAGTCAAAATAACTAATAATTAAAACAAGCAGACTTTTTAAAAAAAAAAATCTAGAATTTGAATTGAGCCCATGAGCACAGAAAATGAGATGTAGGCATGTACAGCAATATGATAATCTGAAAACCAAGAAGCCAGCTGCATTTGGGCCTAAAATTATTACAGGCAAAATAAGGGAACAGATAAATAGGAATGATATAAGAATAAAAGACCTAGAATCTGAAGAGATGGCTCAGTGGTTAAGAGTGCTTGCTGATCTTGTAAAGGACCTGAATTCAATTCCCAGCACCCACGCTGGGCATCTCACAACTGCCTGTATCTCTGGATCTAGAGGACCTGAGAACCGCACATGCATGTATACACATAGAGAGACACACACATAAATATGACTTGGTGTCACTTATACCCATTACCTTGAGGAAAGAAGCCAAGCTTCTAGTACAGAAGCCTTAAAGTTACATCCATCAGCACCAGTAATATAGCCCTGACTTAGCATCCTTCCCAACTGGTTCATACATCAATTCTGGGAAATAATATTATGTACAAATGTATATATAGGGTATCATTCATGAGAGTACCCTGAAAACCAGCAAAATAAACATAATGTCCTTTAATAGGAAGCCTCTGTAATGTAAGTGATTCATCCCCAGGAATTGAATACCATGAGCCAATATATCAAATATATTCTATATCCAAATAATGCCTGAATATTCATTCCCATTATTATTATAATCATACAATAATATTAAAGTTGTATGTCTTAATTAAAAGAAATACAAAAGCAGTCACATTTATATTGTGTTTTAATCAATCCGAAATCACTGAAATAAATTTGAAAATATAATAAATTAACAGTGACAGAGTTATGGGGGATATTTTGTTTTGCTTATATGCATTTTATATATTTTCTAAAGTAATAATCTCTTAATTGTATGATTAGAAAAATAAAAAAAATGGGTAGGAAAGTGCTGCTTTCACACAGCCTAATGACCAGGGTTCAATCCCTGAGTCCTGCAAGGAAGCAGGAAAGAACTAACACAGAGAGTTACCCTCTAACACTAAATAATCAAATGTTTTTAAAACAAAATTTTCTATTGGCCTCAGAAATGAAGGAGAAAAAATAAGTTGGGACAAAGGGTTTAAGTGAAAATGCTGAGGTTACTTCTGGGTTCTATCTTAAAGATGGCTTATTCCAGTATGGCAGATTGTTAAAGGACTTTTAAAAAGTAACTGTGTCTTGAAGCATCATCATTCATAGGGACTGTGTCAGATGTGTTATACAGTAGAATACAGGTAAAGTGGTGGCAGAACCAAGCAGATTCTAATCACAGAACCCATCAGAGCCTGCAAGATAATAGTTTTTCTCACTGATCTACAAGATGGCAACATATTACTCATTGTTCCTACATATATTTGCTTCTTTTCTCACAGAATATCTGATATTTAATAGCATACATTTGAAAAAATATTGCATTAGACCATTGTAGTGCACATTTTGAAGTGATTGCAATAACATCAATGTAAAATAAGCTCAGTTAAAATAAATTACCTTAGCTCAATTTTTTCTCGTCCTTAGCACTACTGATATTGTGGTCACATATTGTGCTTATTTGGGGACTTCCCAGTGCAACACTGACTGTCTAGCCTCCAACCACAGATGCCTGTAGTGCCCACCATCAACATAAAAACTAAAAATGTCTAAGACCTTACTTATGTCACAAACATTACTTTAAGGAACACTTATTTCAAAAACTTGAATGATAAACTCCAGCATGGGTCAGAATCCTCAGCTCCACCTTCCCAGTCTTCAGCATACGCTGCCTTAACACATTGGGGAATGTCTGTATGCTTCAGCTACTGCATAATGTCATCATGTTGCTTTTCTAAACATTGTGTCAAACACAGCCATCTGCTGAAATGCTGCACAGCTCACTTATCTTTTTATCTGTGCCACATCTTGGTGAATTTTCGTTGAAAGAAAGAAAAAAGATGTGGCTTAAAAACAAATTAAAATGCCCTTCATTTTTATATTAAGAGCTGCAAATAAGTATTATTTAGGGTGAACCATTTGCACAGGCTCTAGGTGCATAGAGATGTGTATACACACACACACACACACACACACACACTCACACACACACAGAGTCAGCCCTAGACCATTGGCCATTATGATTTCTAGAATCTCTCTTAACCCTAATAATCAGTAAATATCACAAACATGTAATTTTAGTTTCTGTTCATTATATAAAATATTTTATATATCCAACTTATTTTCTAGCTTTTATAAAACTTTCTGTTGGAGAAACACTGATCTAATTGTGAAATTCATATGGTAAGATGGATTCAGGACTTAAAATCATTTTTATGAAATCCCATTGTACAATAGGAGAATTAGACAGTTTATTTTTAAAAATCAAGAAAATAAATATATAACATATGAAATAATAAAATATAACATCAGTTGCTAATAAGCGTTTTAAAACTATAGTAAAATACTAAGCTAACATTAAAATAAGAATTGTTGATGAAAAGAACCTTTTTTTGTTTTGTTTTGTTTTGTTTTTCAACTCAGGGTTTTTTTGTGGTTTTGGAGCCTGTCCTGGAACTAGCTCTTGTAGACCAGGCTGGTCTTGAACTCACAGAGATCTGCCTGCCTCTGCCTCCCGAGTTCTGGGACTAAAGGTGTGTGCCACCACCGCCCGGCGCAAAGAACCTTTAAGAAAAAAATAAAATAAGTGAACAAATCTTTGCAGACCATCCCTATGCTACTTCAGGATGATAGAGAGGAACCATATTAAGACATACATAACTAAAGTGATTATCTCACTAATTTCAAAATTTCTAAATAAGAGACACCATCATGTCTACAATTATTGAACAAAATTTACAATACCATGTTACACAATCAGCCTAGGAATCAATTAATGGATAAATGGGTAAAAAAAAAAAAGACCACCATGAACATCAACACATGGAGTTTCATTCAGTCATAAGAACATGACATTGCCACAAAAAAAAAAAAACCCACTGGAACTGTAAGCCACGTTAACCAAAATAAGTATGATTCAGTCATGTGTGATGATGACAATGACAATTATAATGATAATAAAAGCAGGACTATTTGAAAGAAGATGGAAACTATCAGAAAGAGAGAAATAGTACAAAAAAGTAATAAACTTAAGAATATTCAAAGCACATGGTAAACTGTAATTATATGTCATTATGATTTTTGTCATTTATACAATGACTTCTTTACTCCTCAGTAAAACAGTATATCTTTTCTTTTGACACATATAAAAAAAAAGTAAGGGCCTGAATTTATTAACTCTATACATCCATCCACTCATCAAACAAATGTTACCACCTACAATGTTAATGATAACTTTCAGTAGTTGGAATGTATCAGCTATTAATTAATAATGATAAATATTAATACTTTATGCCACAGAAGTAAGACAGATATTGATGTATAAAATCATTACAGCTCAAGCCAGAAACTTTTGAGTGATCAAGACAAGAAAGACTAGAGTAGGATAAGAGATCATAAGTGATATCAGTGGGCAGACAGAAATTTTAAGCAAAAGGTAAAAAATAAACTTTTGTTGAGTTGCTAGTAGTTTCACAAAGCAAAGACAAAATGGAATGAGCCTTGCGTACACTTTGAGGAGTAACACTCTAAGGAAAGGGTACAGCAAGAAACAAGGCATCAAGGGCAGATTGTACCTGGAGAGTTCAAAGAACAGCCAAGAGGCTGGTGGATAGAGAAAGTTGTAGGGAGAAGAAAAAGATGGCTTAAAGAAGTCACATGACTAGATCTTTTCAGATGTTACAAAGGCTTTGGCTTTTACTCTGTGTAAAATGGAAACACATCAAGGGATTGAGCAGAGCAATAACTTATGTAGTCCACATTTTAAAAGAATTGCTCTGGCTACTGTGTTGAGAAGTAATAGGTTACAGTGGGAAAGGTGAGATAATGAAGGAAAGGGGACCAATGTATTACAGGCAACTAAGTTGCTTAGATTTTTCTGAGCAGCATAATAGTGTGGCAGTACAGAGGACTTGCTGGGGTCTGAATCCAGATCAAGAGGTTATATGATAGAGATAGTGGTGAATGGTTTCCCAAGGATAGCTTCGTGATTTTTCCAACTGAAAGAAAGAAGTTGCCTCAACTCTAATTAAGAAAGCTGCAAGTAATTAAAACAAATATGGATGAGATACATCAAGAAGTATTCTGACCTCCTGCCAGGTAAGCAGGAAGGCTGGCTGCAGATCTTTCCTCTCCTTCCATTCCTCCAGATTCAATATCACAGTCTCATTCACAGTGTTATAGCAGACTCTCTGTGGTCACCTCTCTTCACTGCCTCCAACATTCCAAGACACTCAGTGAGCAAATCCAAGTTGTATACCCCGTCCTCCTTCCTCCTGTGAAACACTTCAGAAACCTAGCCTATCACCTCTCCTACATGTCTATTCCCAATACCCAGAAATACATATTACCTTGAACCCTCAGTGGCCACATGTGCTAAGTCCACAGGAAATTTCCAACTAGGCAACATAAAACTGTCACAATTTTCTAAAACCTAGAGAGAAAAGAGAAACAAAGGAGCAAAACACCCACCCAACAACAACAAAAAATATCAATATCAGCAACTGTAAATATAATTATCTCACTCTCACATTCCTGGATGCTGTATAAAAACAAAATCAATACAAACCAGGAAAATGTATCTACACTAGAGTCCAGTAACCCTACCATAGCAGGCCCTGAATACTGCAACCTAGCTGAAGCACAAGAAAAGAGACCTTAAATCAGACTTTATAAATATGATAGAGGTCCTTAAGAAGAAATAAATATATCCCTTAAAGAAATCCAGAAACAGTGCAAGAATGTAGTAGGAGAAGCAGTGGGCCTTGTCCCACCACCCAGCTAGCTTAGCCCCTGCAATAACCACACAGAAATTTGTATTAATTAAATTACTGCCTGGCCCATTAGCTCTAGCTTCCTATTGGCTAACTCTCACATCTTGATTAACCCATCTCTAATAATCAGTGTATCACCATATGACTGTGGCTTACTGGCAAGATTCTAACCTAAGTCCATCTGAGGCCAGAGATTTATGGCATCTTCCCGACTCTGCACTTCTTCCCAGCCTTATGTTCTGACTTTCCCACCTACCTGAGGACTGCCCTATTAAAAGGCCAAGGCAGTATCTTTAGTCAACCAATGAAAGCAACATAAATACAGAAGGACCTCCTACACCACAAGAAAATGAGTAAAAAGGTTCAAAACATGAAAATGGAAGTAGATTCGATGACAAAACTGAATGAACTCAGAAATGCAAACTGAGGGATTTCTGAAAATGAAAAATTTAGGAATTCAAACAGAAACTACAGAGGCAAGCTTCACCAACATACAAGAGATAGAAGAGAGACTCCTAGGCATTGAAGACACAAAAGAATAAAATGGGTCAGTCGAACAAAGAAAATGTTGACCTAAAAACTCCTGACATAAAATATCCAGAAATCTGGGACATTATGAAAATACCAAATCTAATAATGATAGGAATAGAGCAAAGAGAAGAAACCCAGGTCAAAGATATAAAAAAATATATTTTCAACAAAATTACAGCTCTTTAAGTCTTATCTAGAGACATAAGACAACTGAAGAAGATCAAGGGGATATGAATTAGAAAAAAAATAAGTAAATTTATCTTTCTTTGCAGTTGATATGGTAGCACATAATGACTCTAAAATTTCTACCAGGAAGCTTTCACCAAAGTATCTAGACACCAAACTAATTCACAAAAATAAGTAGCCCTCCTATATACAGATGACAAATGGACTGAGAAAGAAATCATGGAAATAATGCCTTTAACAATAGCCTCAAATAATACAAAATATCTTGGGTTAACTCTAGCCAAGAAAGTAGAGAACTTTCATGATAAAACCTTCAAGTTACTTAAGAAAGAAATTAAAGAAGATATCAGATGAAATGATCTCCCATTCTCATGAATTACTAGGATAAACATAATAAAATGGCCATCATACCAAATGTAGTCTATAGATTCAGTGAAATCCTTGTCAAAATTCCAACACAATTTTTCACAGAACCTGAAAAGAAATTCCTCAGCTTCATATAAAAATGACGAAACAACAACAAAAACAACAGCAACAACAAACCTAAGACAATCCTGAACTATAAAAGAACTTGCAAAAGTATCACCAACCTAACCTTAAATTCTCCTGTACAGCTATAGAAATAAGAACAGCATGGGATTGGCATAAAAACAGAAGACATTTATCAATGGAATCAAATTGAAGCCCCAGACATAAATACATATGTTAAGAGGAATCTGCTTGTTGGTTCCCAGCTGCCCACCTAGCTTAGATCCAAAATAATCACACAAAACTGTATTAATTAAATCACTGATTGGCCCATTAACTCTAATTTCTTATTGTCTAACTTTTACATCTTAATTTAACCTATTTTTATTAATCTATAGCCATGGGGCTATGGCTTACCTGCTAAAGTTCCCAGCATCTGTCTCCTGCAGCTTCATGGCTTCTCTCTGCCTCCACCTTCATCCTCCCATGCTATAGGCTGATGTGGGATTTCTGTCTGTATTCATGAATACCATTAATGAATAAAGAAACTGTCTTGGCCTGTTGATAGGGCAGAACTTAGGTAGGTGGGAAACACTAAACGTGATGCTGGGATAAAGGAAGCAGAGTCAGGGTGATGCCCTGGAGCCACCAGGGATAGACATGCTGAATCTTTGTCAATATAGAACTGACATATGGTGCTATACAGATTAATAGAAATGGGTTAAATTAATATATAAGAGTTAGCCAATAAGAAGATAGAGCTAATGGACCAAGCAGTGATTTAATGAATACAGTTTCTGTGTGGTTATTTTAGGACTAAGCTAGCAGGGTGGTCAAGAACTGGGCAGCAGGACAAACAAGCAGGCCTTCTTCCTACAAATTGGCACCAACATGGCCAACTAAATCCCCTTGAAACCTGAGAGGACTTGAAAAGAAATTCTATACAAAAAAAAATACAGAGTTTAACAAAGCTTCTTGTTGTTTGCTGGTGGCTTGCCACAGCTCTTTTAAGAGAGATTTTCCTGATTCAGCCTTAGCAGGAAAAAAGCCATGGCTATTTTAAAATGCTGGCTTTCTGGGCAATGTTGCCAGCATGACCTCTGGCTTTTCCAGGAGACAGAATATTTGGATGGGGGTTTGTGAACAGTGTACTGTGGCTTGCTTGATGGCATCTTGGACCAACTGTGTACCTGGAACTGGAGTGGTGTGCATGACTCAGAGGTGCAAGTTTCTCCGCCATGCCAGAATGTGCAGAGTAAGCAGGAAATACCACATACATCATAGTAATAGCGCAGCTTAAGTTTTAGACTGGGCAGGCAAACATAAAGTACCATATTACCCCTAACAATGATGCAGCTGAAGTTTTTAAGAAGTGCTTAGCATTTTAAAAAGTGCTCCTGGACAGTAAAGAATTATAGATATGCAATAAAGATAAATCCAGATGACTCATAGTGTTGGATAAATGTATATAGGCTTAGAAGAGAGAAGAAAAGGAATATAGAATAAAATAAAATTGATGCTTTAAAATAAGGGTAAAGTCTTTAATGAGACAGAGTACAGATAGTCATGGGTTAAAAGGAGTGGAGAAGAATGAGTCACATAGAAATGGAAAATTCACAGAGAGTCTGGATTATGTATAGTATTGTGTTTTCTTTGAATTTTTTGACTGTGAAGGAACTAAATAGTGACATTTTATTGTATGGGCTGCTAAGTTAAACTGGCATATATATTATAAAGATATCTTGACTTCAGAATTTGGGTCTAAGGATACGTTGCTTTGGAAAAGAGGTTCTTCTTTTGTTTTCACAGAAGATGAGAACCTGTGGATTGCTTCCAGACCAATATGATTTGATAGACCACATCCCCCTGAAAGGTTGTTGTGATTACCCTCAAAAATTTTTCCAACTGCTGACTTAGATGAACCTAGATACCATGAAAGACCTGATTAACAGTGTCCCCAAAGAGTAAGAAAAAGTATGGATAGATCTACACCCACATTCCCAAATATTGTCTATAAATGTTTGTTTACATTTAAAGGGGGATATGATATAGATATGAATAACCTGCATTGGTATTTATCTTGGTTTATTGATACAAATTCAAGGTCAATTTTGTTATATGTATATTTCTGCTCTTGATTAAGGTAGTGTGATTGTGTAGTTAATTTAAAAATGTAATGTATAATTAAGAAGTATGAGTTAATAGATAATCATCTATAATAATCAAGCTTGTAGTCATGTTAGATTCTCTAGATATATAGAGATATATTTCAGTTATATAGGTATTATTCAAATCTTTCAGAGACTTTCAGAATATAGCATTTAAAATACTTTAATAACTTAGGACTTTTCATGACAATGAGACACATCTGCTCCTGGAAGCATCAATTACTTTTAAAGGAATTGGGCATCGGAGGCTCCTAATGGAGTTTGCTAGTCATTTGGGCAAAAAACTGCTCTTGCCTGGACTGCTTAACTGAACGTTCAGAACCCACAGAGAAATGACTGCTGAATTTGCCTAGGAGAGATGATCCTTCAGAATTCCTGCTTTATGAAAGAGTCTGCTAGACATTCTGCAGGACACAGAAAAAAAGTGACTGACAAACTACCAATATAGGTGGAACTGTCTTTGAAATTTCCTGCTTCATAGAAAAGTCTGCTGGACACTATGATCCTGTAGGCTGAAGATGGATGCCCCAACAGTACAAAAGAACTTTGGGTGACTGTACTGGCAGTGAGATGCCTCCTCAATTCTAGAGTTTTGGAAGTTGCTTACAATGCACTTCCTGTTTACTTACGTAATATCATATCCTACTGGATTATTTGATGGAGTTGAAGAATTTATAGTTATAGTTTCCCTTAGTTATCATAAAAGATAAAGCAGATATAAATATTGTAACTGTAATTCTTGCTTGATAACCATTTTGTTATATGTGATTTTACTATGTTAAATTAAAGCCTTCTTTTTTATTTAAACAGAAAAACGAGATGATGTGAGATTTCCCTCTGAATGCTTGAATACCATTAATGAATAAAGAAACTGCCTTGGCCTATTGATAGGGCAGAACTTGGGTAGGCAGGGAAAACTAAATGGGATGCTGGGAGAAAGGAGGCAGAGTCAGGGTGATGTCATGGAGCTGCTAGATGTAACTGCCTCACCAAAAATGGTATCAAGCCACATGGCTAACATAGACAAGAATAATGGGCCAATATAAGTTATGAGAGTTAATAAGAAGCTTGAGATAATGAGCCAATCAGTTTATAGTTAATGTAGAGCTCTGTGTGATTTCTTTGGGACTTAACAACTGTGGGAACCAGGCAGGACAGAAACCAGGAAAACAAATGTGGGGCTCGAACCTACGACCCTGAGATTAAGAGTCTCAGCCTACCTCTGTTTTCTTGAAGGCTATAGGTCTATTTAAAGCATTTATCTGATCTTGATTTAATTTTGGTAAGAAGTGGCTGTTGAGAAAAATTTCAATTTCTTTCAGGTTTTCTAATTTTGTAGAGTACTGGTTTTAAAATTATGGCTAATAGGATTTCTTAAATATCTGTTGTTATGTTCCCCTTTTCATTTCTGATTTTGTTAATTTGGATATTCCCTCCCTCCCTGCCTTTTACTTAGTTTAGATAAGAATTTGCCTCTCTTGTTGATTTTCTCAAACAACTAATTATTTGTTTCATTGATTTTTATATTTTACTCCTTGTTTCTATTTTATTGATTTCAGTCCTCAGATTATCTCCTGACATCTACTTCTTCCAGAGCTTGCAGTTGCAGGTGTTCTGTTAAGTTTATAGTGTGAGATCACTTCATTTGCATGAAAATTCGAGAAGTCATTGCTTTTTACCACTGAGTAGTACTCTAATGTGTATATATTCCACACTTTCTTCAACCAAAAATGAATTTAAATCATAAGACCTGAAACTATAAAATATCAAAAATAGTTTAGTGGGAAGCATAAGATGAGAGTTCCATATTAGTCTATGTAGCATTTTTGTATATATCTGCCCAAAACCAAGGCAAAAAATACAAAAACAGACATATGGGGTTGTATCAAAGCAAAATATTCTACACAGTATGGATAACAGCCAAAAGAATGAATAAACAACTTACAAAATGGGAGAAAATATTTGCAAACCATACACCTAATTAGATGTTAATATCCAAAACATACAAAACTCCAGAAACATTCTGTAGGAATCAAGTGAGGTATTGAGAGAATGTGTGCTGTTTTACATGTGCACAAGATGTCAAAGAATAAGACCTAAGACTCAAAGACTGACAATGCAGAAAATATCTACTATAGCTTTTCCTTTCCCCATTGGTTATGGCTTGAAGACTTCTCCCCTCAAGAGGCTGCTGTGCATACATCAATTAAATCTGCCTCCTTGTGCAGATGTATATAATAACTTTGCCTCCTTGTTTATCGAAATATCATAAATCCTACCTACTTGTCAGTTGTATACAATAACCATGCCTAATAAAGACACTGAGCTTCTGGGCTACTGTGACTAACCTACCCAAAAGCTCAATCTACTCTATTTGCTGTGCATGGTGTGCCTGTCATTCCTATAGTGTCTATTCTTTTATTCATTTGCTCCCCTCCAGTTAGGTCAATCCCTAAAGCAGGACGAATCTAACTAAAG
Source organism: Microtus ochrogaster (assembly GCF_000317375.1). Classification (NCBI taxonomy): domain Eukaryota; kingdom Metazoa; phylum Chordata; class Mammalia; order Rodentia; family Cricetidae; genus Microtus; species Microtus ochrogaster. Next base: position 19,355,340 of record NC_022034.1, on the reverse strand, counting down.
TCCATGAAGAATTGGCATGATAAATTACATAATCACCTCTAAACTTTTAAAAGATTTAACCTCATCAATAAATTCTTTAATCTATCAAATGAATTTTGTTAAATTGAAGAAACCCAATATTGATCCAATTAATAAATAGTCTATAAAATTAAAGTGGTTGTGAGCAAATTTCTAAATCACTGTTATTTTAGCCTGTATTGTGCTCATTGATGCGATTACTTTTTCATACAAATGCCACAAATACTTGATATGTTTCAGTTTAAAAGTCAATGTTATTTGTTAAAAGAGAAGAAAGAAAGAAAGAAAGAAAGAAAGAAAGAAAGAAAGAAAGAAAGAAAGAAAGAAAGGAGACAGAAAGAAAAGGGAAGGAAGGAAGCAAGGAAGAAAGAAAGGAAGGAAGGAAAGATCACCTCAATCTATTAGAATGGTAATTAGCAAAAGATACAAAGCAATATTACACACACACACACACACACAGATAGAGACAGACAAACAGACAGACAGATAGAAAACAAGTATTGGAGCAGATAAAAGAAGGGGAAACTGTGAAGTGTTGGTAAAAATATAACTCCACACAGTAATATGGAAATAGTAAGTTATCATATCTTAAAGACAGAACTATCATATGACACACCTTAGGCACTGCTGAGAAGTCAGTGACTATAGCTATAGACTTCAGAAAAATGTAGAGAAAAATAACAATGGGGATCACTCCTGCAGAACTTGTAGACTTAGATTCTCTTGGGCTAAGATATTCACCTTGCAACATAATAGTTACATTTTTACTATATTAACTGTTACATCTAAATATTTATCTAATTTTAAGCTATTTCTTCCATTTTTTGAGATTATAATATATCATTTCTCCCTTCTTTTCTTCCCACCAAACCTTCCATATAGTGTTCCTGACTCTCTTTCAAATTTATTACGTCTTTTTCATTAGTTGTTAGATACATATTATAGAACCTTCTACTGCCACTTTATTAAACTAGCATAATTACTAACTAAATTCTAAATGTTTGTCCTTAAGCCCACAGATAACTGTAGTCTTCCTCATCAAGGAAACTTCTCTTTGCAACAAAGAACATTAATCTCTTAATTAACTAAACAGAACCAATTAAAATACAGAGTTGTGGAGTCCAATCCCAATGAATACATCTGCAAAACACCCCCACATCTAAGGCTCAGGAAACACTACAGAAGAGGGATCAGAAAATTGTATGAGTGAGAGGATCAAAGAGTTTGCTGTGAAATTATGTCTTCTACAAATGTCAGAGGTACTCCAATAAAGACTCACCAACATGGCTGCAAAACATCAAATGAACAAGGATGACTGATGGAGGAAGGTCATTGGTTAATTAATAAAGAAACTGCTTGGCCTCATAGGTTAAAACATAGATGGGCGGAGAATGCTGGGAGGAAGAGGAAGTGAGCTTAGATGCCATGCTCCCCTCTCCTGGGCAGACACGATGAAGCTCCGACCCAGGATGGACGTAGGCTAGAATCTTCCTGGTAAGCGCACCTCGGTGCTACACACATTAATAGAAATGGGCCAGGCAGTGTTTAAATGAATACAGTTTGTGTGTTGTTATTTCGGGGCATAAGCTAGCTAGGCAGCCAGGAGCCGGGCTGTGGGAAGAGGCCCACAGCTCTTACAATAGATGACACCAGAGAGCATACCTAAATGAGAATGGGGAGAACCCCATGAGGCCTCAGCCTTTTGGGTTTTATGGGGGGAAATGTAATCATCATTTTATTTGGAGGCACTAGTTCTTGTTCTTATATAGCAAACAAATTAACTTCTATGCTTATTTTGTAGTCATTTAATTCTTTTACTCATTATGCGGATTTCAAAGCTAACTTTAGAAAGATTTTGAAATAGATAACATCACTTTAAAATAAATATACCTGTCTTCTATATTCC
>NC_022034.1:19339899-19353316 GCF_000317375.1 Microtus ochrogaster | reverse complement strand
GTTTCTCAGGAAATTCGGGATCAACCTACCCCTGGACCCAGCAATACCACTCCTGGGAATATACCCAAGAGATGCCCTAGCAAACGACAAGAGCACTAGTTCTTGTTCTTATATAGCAAACAAATTAACTTCTATGCTTATTTTGTAGTCATTTAATTCTTTTACTCATTATACGGATTTCAAAGTTAACTTTAGAAAGATTGATGTGGGAGTGTCATATATCAATCTTTCATTGGTTAAGGAATAAAGAAACTGCCTAGGCCCCTTTATAGGCCAACCCTTAGGTGGGTGGAGTAAACAGAACAGAAGGCTGGGAGAAAGAAGCTGAGTCAGTGAGTCGCCATGGTTCCCCCACTCCAGGCAGATGCAGGTTAAGATCATTCCTGGTAATCCGGCTCGTGGGCTACATAGAATAATAGAAATGGGTTAGATCAATATGTAAGAGCTAGCTAATAAGAGGCTGGAACTAATGGCTCAGGCAGTGATTAAAAGAATACAGTTTCCGTGTAATTATTTCGGGTATAAAGCTAGCCGTGCAGGCGGCCAGGTGCTAAGGACGCAGCCCCGCCGCTCTTATTTCAACAAAAGATTTTGAAATAGATAATATCACTTTAAAATAAATATACCTGTCTTCTATATTCCGTTCAAGTATACATATACTTGAACAGAATATATTGTAATTGAGTCCCGGAAACACTAAATCTAAAGGGATTGTTTTTCTGAGATTTCTTCCTCTAAACGAATGTGACAAGAATCAAATTGCATGTTAAATGAGTCAAAGGAACAGTGAATTAAAAGGTTCGAATGGTTCTAGTTCTGTTTGCCTATGAATCACATCATTACTTATTGTGTGATACTTGCAGTTGTCAAAGCATCCAATACTCATAATGTTTAAGTGAGCTCTCACACAGGTAACCCACGTGCTATATCTTTCTATAACATTTCAGAGATTTAAAATTTTGTCTGCAAAAATTAAAACACAGAAGAACCAGTCCAGAACTAAATACAAACTTGCTGATATCAAATCAAGGTAAGAAAACTACATCACTGAATAATGTCCAAAAGGATCCATTGACGTCCGCAAGGATTCAGTGTCATAATGTTTGCAAATGCTGCAGACAAAAGTCTTTAAGTTCTACATCTAAATTGTTTCTCTTTTATACATTGCATATTTTTAAAAATATAAGGTTCAAAGTAAATCATGAAAAGAAATCTATATTTAATGTTGATCAGTAGACAAATTCTGTTGAATTTTAGAAACTCTCATGCACCCATTCTTGATTTTTTAATATTAACCTAAGCTGAATCATGTTACCAAAAATGTAGCTGAGTCTACTGCCAGACTAATTGTATGGTATAGATGGCACAGGCTGTCTTAATGCTTGTTCGTTCTAGTACTCATTAACATTTGACCACATTCTGAATCTCAACTGTTCTACTTGGAGTTCAAGATATCCCATATCTGGATTCTATTCTACTGATCTTGTTTTACTTACCAATTTATACTGCCTTCTCTTGCTATACCAACATCTTTGCTGATCAATGACTTTGAAGTTTAATTCCATACTTGTTTTTGAATCACACTGTTCCTTCCCCAGCAAATTCCCTCACCAAAATTTACACATCAGTTTCCATATTTCAATGGTTTGCTTCCTTAAAAACTCTGCTCATTCTACTACTATTTCAGACTAGTCAATGAGCCTCCAAACCTCAAAAAGCACAGAGAACTCATAGGTTGTCTTCCCTGAAGGTCATGATAATATTCTCAACAAACTAATGTTTTCAAATTTATGACCATAGAAAATTGTTCATCTCCAATTGTATTCAAAGGAAAGAAAAATCTAATTCTTCTGTATTTAGTCTGCTCTTACATTTTCAGCAGCCACTAAACTCTCAATACCTTTACCATTGAGGATATTATAAACTATGCCTTTATATTATTTCAAGGAATATTGTTATTTAATATTGCTTCAGTAAAATACTTTGGCTCTCTTTGAGAAACAGTTCTTCATGCAAGTCCTCAGTAAAATACTTTGGCTCTCTTTGAGAAACATTTCTTCATGCAAGTCCTCAAAGAAAAATGAGCCAAGACAATTAACCAAGTATCCCATGTATATACATGGTTATTTTAATATGATATTTCATTTTAGGGTGAAATTACAATATAAGCACACAAAATAACAAAGCATTATAAAATTTGTAGGGAAATTTTTAAATGAAAAATCTTAGCTACTTTAACATTGCTGTATTATAGGCTAAGAGTACCCCAAATTATAGTAGATAGATGAGGCATGAAAAATAACTTATGGTTCTTGGAAAAAGTTAACTTTATATTTTCCTTTGCTTTATATCTGACTAATTTTCTTGAATAATTGAATCATTTGAATTTAATGAGTGCTCCAAACTGAACAATTTCTTCTGACTGCTGTAACCAAAGACCATTTTTAATTAAATATGGAGAAGTATACCTGTACTGTATAAGAAACATATTAGAAAGCTTTACATATGGGAGAATAGTCACTAATATTTGAGAACATAAAAGATATGTTCCAAAAATCACTAGATATGTACCAGAAAGACTCACCTTCCAAGACAGAAATTAATTACATTATATCTGTGTATATTTGTATGTGAACTTCTTCAAAGGATTGATTTTCATACCTGTAAAATGATTCCCCTAAAACTTTCTGTGAGATAAGAAGAAGCATGCATGAATTTATTACATATTGTAATTTATGGGAATGCATTTTATTTGATATATATATATGCTTGTTTTCTCAAAATATTTTACTTATAAATATAAAATAAATGCATATTAAAAATGCAATTCAAAAAGGTAGAAATAATTTCAAATTGCTAACAATTCTATTGTCTAGAAATAATCATTATGGTTGCAAGGTTCCACTTTCTATTTGCTATTTTTCATAGTTCTATATACCATAACACATATTTTAAAAACGTCTTTCTTATGTTACACTTGTTCCTTTAAAAGTTGCACTCTTTATGTAACAATATAAAACTTCAATTTAATTCAACATGACTTATAAGTGAGAGTAAAGTTACTTCTTAAAAGACCATTAACACCAGCATTTGGGTGCTCAGGTAAATAAAGAGTAAGCATCTGTAGTAAGAGGCAATGTGAATAAGGCTATCTCTCTCTGGAAACTTTTATCAAAAAATATAGAGATCTCTCAAAATTGTGGTCTCCTCTCTTTGACATCAAGAAATAGTTTGACTTCTTCCCTATCTTTTTATAAACCAAAGCAGCTCAACTATCAGTTCTGAAATCAAATGGAGGGTTCATAGGTCTCATAACACTCTATCTGGATCCTGTTTTTATTTGGGAGGTGCCCCCACCTTTAGCCACAGGTATCTGGTTCTGTTTCACATCTGTTTACTAATTCATCTCCCTTACCCAGGACCTGTGGTGCTCAGAAGTAGGCTCCAGTAGATGACAGGATAAGGCAGGCATGACAACTTGACATTACTACAGGTTAAATCACATACTGACCCTCACACACTGGTAGGGGGAGACTTCAATAACTCACTCTAATAGACAGGTCATGCAGACAAAAATATCAACAGAAAAATGCTGGATCTAGCTGACATTATAAATGAAAAGGACCTAACAGAACATTTTACCCAGGTGTGACATTGTTGAAGTTAGGTGTGTCTTTGTTGGAGGAAGTGTGTCACCAGTGTGGACTTTGAGGATTTTAGAAGCTCAAGCCAGTCCCAGTGTTGGTCTCTATTCCTACTGCCTACAGATCAAGATATAGAACTCTCAGCAACTACTTCAAGTATGCCTTCATGTCTCCATGCTTCCCACTATGATGATAATGGACTAAACCCTGTCTGAATTGTAAGCCAGCCTCAATTAAATGTTTTCTTTATAAGAGTTGTCATGGTCATGGGATCATGTCATAGCAATAGAACCCCAAAGATGATTCCTGATTTATTATTATTATTATTAAATATTATTATTAAATATTGTTATTATTAGCATTGCTTTCAGATTTTTTCAATTTAGGATAATATAGGCTGTGGATTTGTTATATATACCTTTTACTATGTTGAAGTAGGTTCCTTCTATCATCTAATCATGTTTCCATGTTCATTTCTGATTCTGCTGATTTGAGTGATTTCTTTCTTTAGCTAACTAAGCCAAAGGTCTATTGATTTTGTTTATCATTTCAAAGAACCTTTGTATTGTTTTCTGTGTTTCTATTTCATTCATTTCTGCTTTGATGTTTATTATTTCTTGCCATCTATGGGAAATGGGTTTGATTTGTTCTTGTTATTCCAAATTATTGTTCTGCATCACTGAGTCATTTGTTTGCACATTTTACTGGCCATTTGATGTAGGTATTTAGGGATATAAGGGCTCTAAACTTTTAGAACTGCTTTGATAGAACTTTCATTAAATTGTGTTGTTTTAATTTTCATTTAGTTCCAGAAATATTTCATTCCTTTCTTGAATTTTTTCTTTGACCTATCCATTAATTCATCAAGGAGTTTCTTAGTCTCCATGTGTGTAGATACTTACTGGAACTCTGTTTACTGTTGACTTTAAGTTCACTAAATAATGACCAGATAAAATACATGAAATTATTCCATTTTTTTTTCTGTATTTGTTAAGGCTTGTTTTGTGACCTTGTATATGGCCTGTTATAAAGAAGACAATGTGTACTGCCAAGTAAAATATATTCTTTGGTGTTTGGGTGAAATATTCTGCAGATATCCATTAGGTTCATTTGATATAAGATGCCATTTGCTGCTGAGTTTTCTGTCTTTGGTTTTTGTTCAGATGACCTATCTATTCTAGAAAGTAAGGTAGTGAAATCACCTTAAATTACGGGGTACATGCTAATCTGTGTTACTAAATCTATTATTATGCTGTTTATAAAATTGGATGTGCCAGAATTTGGTGTATATCTTAATATTGTGATATTGTCCTAATTAATTGATCTCTTGTTTAGAATTACATACCCTTCATTTATCCTACTGTTTATTTTTACTTTGAAATCTATAGAATGGCAATATATGCTTGCTTCCTGATCATATTTACTTGGAAAATTTTTTCCATCCTTTCAGATTAAGGCAGGACCTGGCTTTAAAGCTGAGTTTATTATTAATAACAGATAGATGGATTGCATTATTTAATCCATTCACTTAGCCAGTGGGGTTTTTTTTGAGAGTTGGGGTCATTAATATTTAGAACTATTATTGAAACATGTTTTTCTTTGTTATGCTCTGTACTTCTTTAAGTATATCTTTGTTTTCTTTTTAGATTTACTTGGTTGTCTGTATTCCTTTCTTCAGTTTGAAGTATTGCTTGCAGTATTCTGTCTAGTAGTTGTTTGCTGTTGTTATCATCATCATTGAATACTGAGTTTTTAGGCCAGTTGCAACATGCAAAGTTTTTATTTCTCCTTCTACTATGACAGATAGTTTTTGCTTGTTACAGTATTCTAGGTTGACAGTCATGGTCTTTTTGCACTTGAAGTGTATTGCTCCAAGCTCTTCTGGCTTTCAAAGTTCCCATTGATGAATCAATTGTTATTCTGATAGGTTTTCCTTTAAATATGACTTGTGTTTTCTACTCTTGAGGTTTTCTTTCTACACTTTCTTTGTTATGTATATGTTATGTTTTAAGTATGACATGCCATGGGGTGTTTCTTTTCTGGTCTTGTCTATTTAGTGGTCTCTGTGTTTCTTGTATTTGTATGGGAAGGTCTTTCCTTAGATTGGGAAAGTTTTTTTTTTCTCTGATTTAGTTAAAGATTTTATCCTAGTTAGGGTTATCATAGTTGTAATGAAACATTATGGCCAAAGAAACTTTGAGAGGAAAGCACTTATTTGACTTACACTTCCAAACCACTATTCATTATTGAAGGAAGTCAGGACAGGAACTCAAACAGCACAGGAACCTGGAGTCAGGAGCTGCTACAGAGATTGTGAAAGAGCTCTGCTTATTGGCTAGTTTTACATGGCGTGATCAGTATGATTTCTTAGAAAACCCAGGGCCAATAGCCAAAAGATGGCACCACTCACAGTGCTCTAGGTTCTCACACATCAATCACTAGTTAAGTAAATGCCCTACAGACTCCCTATGGACGGTCTTACAAAGAAATTTTTGAATTTTGGGGTTCCTTCTCTTAGATGACTTTTGTTTGTGTTAAATTGATATAAAATTATCTAGTACATATCTGGTCTGTGTTATTGAACTCGGAATCTTCTCCCTCATCCATACCTATAATTAGAATGTTTGGTCTTTTCATGATACTCCACATTTACTACAAGTTTCTTTCTTGTGATCTTTAATTTTTTCATATTATTTGTTTATTTCATCTAGATCCTCTACTTTATCTCTGAGTCCTAGTATCTGCTGCTTGATTCATTCTGTCTCTAAGGCTTTCTAATTTGGATATTGAGTTTTTTAATATCATGTTCATTTCAGCTTGTGTTCTCCTCAATGTATCTCTCTTTATTGCTTTGATTTTCAAATAATGAATTCTCTTCCTTAGCTCATTCAACTATGTATTTGTATTTTCTTAGAAATCATTCAAGCATTCATTATAATTCTCTATGAGTTCAATCAATGAAATATTTACTAATGTATTCTTTCAATTCTGTGAATTCTTTGATGAAATTAATTATTGTTCTTTCAAATTTTGGTTCCTGGAGTTCATCTAGGCAGTTCTCATGAAAGAATCATTTTACCAGACTTGTGGGTTTGATGGAAGACATACTGTCTTGACCATTCACAGGTTTTTGCTTTGTTTTGTTTTTACTGTTTGTCCTAGACATGTGGACTTCTTTCTTTGGTAATGTGTCTGATGTGATAGATTGGGCTGATGCAGGAGATAAGTGATCTGAGATAGAAAAGGTAAAGCTGGGGGATGAGCTATTTAATTGGACTAGAAGAAGATGGTTCCCAAACCATGAATCTGGAGATAGGCTTATGGGTACAGATGGCAGAGGCAGATGGAAGGATCAGAGAGGGAAAGATAATCTCCCCAGTCAAAACAAAGAAAGCAAATTCGAAGGTCACTCATCTTGACCTATTCCTGTGGGTATGGAGATCACTACTCAGGAAAGCACTGAGAAAAATAATGGTAGATAACAAACAGAAAAAGTGACTTACAAGCAAAGGATTCTCAGACCCTGACACTAGAGCTAAGTTTGCAAGTTTGTATAGGTAGACTGAAGTTCCACATGTAGATGGAAGTTTCCTGTCTTGGAGCTGCTCATTCCCAAATATCCAGCAACCACTTCCCAAATTACCATACATACTCTTAATATTACTTATAAATGCTCTGCTAATAGCTCAGGCTTGTTACTAAATAGCTCTTATATTTTAAGTTAACCCACATTCCTTATTTATGCTCTGCCACTTAGCAGTATCTTTATTAGCATGGCATGTTTATCTGCTGTTCCCTTTGTATCTGGCTGGTAACTCCTGACTCTGCCCTTCTTCTTCTCCTCATCTTTATTTTGGTCACTGAGACTATACTTACCACATAGTTACTGGTCAATCAGTGTTCTGTTAAACCAATCTAAGTGATAGATCTTTACAGTATAGAAGAAAATTATCCCACAGTATCCACATTTAAAATTGTAATATTTATGTGTTTGATAAGATAGTTTATTCATTAATGTGCTTTCTATATAAACATGAGGACCAGGGTTTGAGCCCCACCACCCACATAAAACACCAAGTATGGTATAGTGTGCTTGTAATCCTAGTAGGATATGGGGATATGAGGCTCTCTGGGGTCTAGTCTAATAAGTGAGTTTCATGTCAATGAAAGATCATATCTCTAAACAAGTGGTTAAATCTTGAGAAATAACACCAAAACTACCAAGGCTGTATTCTGACTGTCACATGCATGTATAACAGGAACATGACATTAAAATATACATACTATGGCATTTTGATTGAAAATGACTTTAATGAGCTCATATAGTTGCATGTTTAGGATCCAGCTGGTAGACTATTTGGGAAGGATGTAGCCTTGTTGGAGTATGTATGGGCTTGTTAAAGGAAGTAAGTCTCTGGGTTTCAAAAGCCCATATCAGGCCTGATCTTGCTCTAATTGCTTCAGGCTAGTAGATTAGAATATAAAGCTTTAAGGTACTGATCCAGTGCCATTCCTGCCTTCATGTTTCCATGCTTTTAGCCATGATAATCTTGAACTCAGTTTTTAAAACTGTAAGCAAACTCCCAATTAAATGTTTTCTTCTATAAGCTGCCTTGTCATGGTGTGTGTGTTCACAGTGCTAGAACAGTAATTAAGACACATCACAAAAATGATGCCATTTCCAAATTACAAGCAGAAAGAAATGAGGGCATGAATTCTTCAAATCAGAGGACAAGAGAAGGTGATCCTGTTGATAAGATTTAGAAAACTCATGTCATACACTTATAGTCAAAATACTAGCAACTGCATTATCAGGAATCACTTAAGAGAAAAGAGATTGCAAAATACTTAGCATAATTTTACTATTTATGACCAAAATTTAAAAAGTGAGAAAAACCCAATGTTCAAAGCTTAATTCAATGAATTTTTTTAAAAATGCAAAATACAACAAAGTAAACCACATATCCAAAGGTAACCAACCTGTGGGAAAATTCTGGTAATTTTGCTCAGAGGCCGCCTATGACATGGGTGGCATCTATAATGGTTTTGGTCTGTTGTGTATTTACTGCCTTGAGCTGGAACTCTTTCAAGGCCTGTAACATTGATGTCTCTGCACCCTTTTCTTTTCAACAGTATTGAACTCCACAGTCTCTCCATGCCCTACACTGCAGAGGTACTTCCTGATTGTTCTTTTTTATGGCAGTCTGCTGTAAAAGTACATCTTTCTTGGTATCATTCCTGTTGATGAACCAGCATGCATTCCTTACATTGAACCATTTACTGTTCCCATAACCTTTGTTGTGATTACCTTCTTGTCCCCACTGACAACAGTAGTCAGCCATGAAGTTCATGTGCATGCAAGAAACACTAATTGGACTCAGCAGATTATATTTATATATTTATTCACATATATGTATAACAGTAATAATTAAAGAAAAGGAGTTCAAGAATTAAGAAGTGGGGAACATGGGAAAAGTTGGAAGAATTAAAGTGATGGAAAAAATATGCAATTATATATATTTAAAAGAATGATTTCTATAAAAAGCAAGGATACTATTGGCAAGGATATGGATAAAGGGGAATACTTACATAGCTTTAATCAGAATATAAATTAATGTAGATATTATAGAAATATTATGGGGGGGTTCTTCAAGAAATTAAAAATAAAACGGTCTTATGATCTAACAATCTCACTAGTAGGTATATAAAATTAAATTAAATCTGTATGTTCAAGATGAGTTCTATATGCCTCAAATTTATTGTAGTGTTAATTATAACAGTCAAGTAGAATAAACTAAAGTACCAAAATAAGCTGTATGAATATAATACAATACTATAAAGGGTGAAATTCTGTCCATTATGATAATATATGGATCTAAAGGGCAATTATGTAAAATGAGGCATGAAACATAGATATTGCAATCTCTATTCAAATGTGGAAACTGAAAAGGTCTTCTACATAGAAGCTGAAAGTATAATAGAGGTTATTAAAGGGTAAGTAAAGTGAGGAGAGGATACTGAAGAAAATCATTCAGTAGTTACTGACTTGTAATGGTGTTAATTTGAAGGCAAAAAGAAAAAAATTGTCCTTAACCCTAAACACATACAACTAGATTTATAATACTTTTTAAAATTACATTAAGATGTTTCATATTGCTAATTGCTATGGACAAAAGAGTGAAGGTTTTTTAAATATATAATACATATATGCTATTTTCTAAAATAGCTTACTGCTGTATATAATTATTTTATTTATTTGGTTAGCTTAGTTTTGTTTGTTGAGACAGTACCTTGTGTTGTAGCCCAGGTTGACCTTGAACTCTATAAATGATAAGGATATCCTTGTACTTCTGATCCTCCTGCTTGTACTTCCTGAACGCTAGGATTACAGGCGTGCCCCACTATGACCAGTATATACTGCACTGAGGATCAAACTTAGGGCTTCATGCATGATAGGCAAGTACTCTCCCAACTAAGTCTCATCAATCCATAACATTATTATTTGAACAAATCAGACTATTCAGGCAAACACTGATTATTATTTTCTCCCAGATCTTGCTTTAAATGTTCTTGCCTAATAGTTCATTTTATGAATATTTTAGTGATCAAATTATTACTTTCTATTCATACTGAGAACATAAAAGCTAAATAAAAGATTCATTTACTGTTATAAATTAATGATTCTTACACAAATTTAATTTGAAGTAAAAAATTTAAATATAATGGAAGATATATATTTCCCATAATTAAGAAATATTTAAGAAGCAATTATATTACCTTATCTCTTTGAATCATAGCATGATTTGTTTCTGTAATGCAGGATTTCCCCTCTTGCTATTATATTTTTTCAGGTTCAGTCTCTGGCTGTCACTACCTCTGCATGAATCAAGACATAATAAGTTTTATACACAACAGTAGATACAGGCAGACTTTGCAGCAAAGCTGACTTGGGTCTCAAATAGGAATGTGATATAAAGCATGGACATGTACTATCTCTGTCTGATAGTCTCAAAAAATCCTTCAATTTCTATAACCCCTTCCACAATGAACCTGGGGGTCTTATATGAGTTATTCCTAAGATAAATACATAAATTTGCATGAAAACCTAGGCTTGCTCACCAATCATCTTTGCATTATTGGTTGTGTAAAATACACTTTGTTTTTATGACATTCAAAAAGAGTTCCAACACTGCTTGTGACCTTATTGATAGGCGATTTGAATTTTCACTGTGTTCATAGAATCATGTTCAGATTTTAGTTTCCTGGAAACACAAGAGAGTCCTGTTACACCTTTGTACTGTCTCCAATGCTATCTTGTTGAACTCAAATAGCAAGTGTCACAGAAATTTCCTCCATCTCTCCTCTAGTTATGTGTTGTCTGAGGTTTCTGTACTGCCCAGTTCCCACAGTTGTTAGGACCCAAAGAAATCACATAAAGGTCTATATTAATGATAAACTGATTGTCCCATTAGCTCAGGCTTCTTATTAACTCTTATAACTTATATTAACCCATTATTCTTATCTGTGTTAGCCATATGGCTCAGTACCTTTTTTCGGCAGGCAGGTCCCATCCTCCTTCTTTGGTGTCTGGGCAGAACTGGAAAGAAATGGGCTTCCTCCTTCCCAAAATTCTTTTGTTCTCATTGACCCACTTCTACTCCCTATTTGGTTGTCCAGCCTATACTTCCTGCTTAGATACTGGCCAATCAGCATTTATTTAAAACATAATTGACAGAATACAGACCATTGTCTCGCACCAATTATGCTTTTCATTCTTCCCTGCTTGGCTCTGTGTTCAGGAGGCTGTCTTTAGCCTCTGGACTCTGCTCCAGAGAAGGTACCAATGAGAGGTTCCGTGGGCAAATTAGAGAAGGAAGGGAGAGGAGATACACATTCTCTTTCCTCACCTCCCTGTCAGGAGCTAACTGATAGCACTGCATTTCCTCCACAGCTCTCTGGACTTAACGAACTACTCCTCCCCCTTGGCCTCCTGTAATGACCCTCAGTGGTGCTTCTTGGCAGAAGGCAGACTACTACCTTCAAACTTATTCTTCCATACTCTTTCTGTTGGTTTGACTGTCTACACACCATGCCAGTTACTAGGGTGAATACTTTTTTTAGAAAAGAAGCTGTAATTTCTCTCCTATCAAGGCTATGAATACTGTTTTTGAAAACCCATTAATCATTGCATTCTCTTGATTCTAAGAAATGAAAAATATCCATTTATTAGATAGTAGGTGACTAGTTCTTGGTTTCATATCAAGATCTAATCTAAGTATGTAATCAAATTGGACTCTCTGAATGTGGTTGACAGTGGAAGCTGATGGAGAAGCCAAGGACAATGGCACTGGGTTTTGATTCTACTGCATGGATGGACTTTGTGGGAGCCTAGTCTGTTTGGATGCTCACCTTCCTGGACCTGGGGGGAGCAGGGAGGACCTTGGACTTCCCATAGGGTAGGGAACCCTGACTGCTCCATGGACTGGAGAGGGAGGGAGAGGGGGAGGGGAGAGAGGGGAGGGAAGTGGGAAGAGGGGAGGAGGTGGAAATTTTCAATAAAAAAATAAATAAGTGCTGGGATTAAAGGCGTGCGCCACCACCGCCTGGCTGAAATTTTCTCTTTCTAAGTCACAAATAAGTTCTTATGACTTAACTAAAGTGTGATGAATAGGAAAAATAATTCAATGTGGAATAGCATTTTTTTACTATTTATATCTTAAGTTGTCTTTCAATTTTCTGTGTTGGTTACTAGATATTATAAGATGATCATACAATAATTTGAATTGTTCATAAATCTCATGAGATAGAAGTATATGTGTTTTAATTAGATTCATTGTACTTAAGAAATTTTCTTTAAAAGTATAAAAATTAGTTTGTACTTTAAACAATTAAATACTTAATTCTGTTCATTAATAATTGTAAATGATAGCTAGTTATGTATCTTACTACAGACCATAATTACTTTTTTTTCACAGTGGTCTCATTTGATTTGAATGATTATTTCCAAAAGTGATTATAGAAATCCCAAATTATTTGACTTTTAGAGTTACTATGAACACTTGTTGTATTTAATTATGGTTATGAACATTTTTGCCTAAATTTTTTGTTAGAACATTCTGGAAGTGATTGTTATAAAACAATTTCTTACAGAAACTACTTAGATTAGATCTTTTTTTTAACTTATTCATAGAAGCACAACACCTGTGACTTTAACAAATGAAAATTAAGTGCCAGATTTTGTGGGCTAGTCCACTCTCCTTAACAACCCATGGATCTACAGAAAATGAGAAGGGTCATTATAATTTGAAAGACAAATTCTTTTACAGAAAGAGTTCACCCCACCACAACCTCATCTCAGTCAAAAAAGCTAAGAAATAAGGGCTTTGTCTCAAATGCAATCCTAGGTTTTCAGGAAAAGTGTGACCCAAGAAACTGAAGAGAACAGAAAGGTCGTACTCACCCTGTAGTACAGCCATCACCTGTTTCTGTGTCATGGCAAGTTATGTTTAATCACTTTAAAAGAAAACTTCCAAGCCATATGAAAATTTAGTAAAATTTAAAGACATTATCTCATCTCTACACCTCAGAAAGAATGATACCCCAGCCTGTAAAGTATAATTGAGTTACCACGGAAATAAATATGAGAATAAAATTCATAAGAATGATTGATATTGTTAATTTTAGAGTTGAAATATTTTCTTACAAATTAGAATCCATCTCATCACACACAAACAAATAATTCTTACTGAAAAAGCTGGAGAGGTTGTGGAAGA
>NC_022034.1:19335161-19338680 GCF_000317375.1 Microtus ochrogaster | reverse complement strand
CAGAGGCAATATAATTTCAAAAGTAGGTAATTGTAGTAAATATTGACGATATGACAATGAATGCATATCCACAGTTCAACTATAAAGTTGAAAATGTATTCATTCTCACAGAATTTGTTACAATATATATTCACTTTACACAACTAATAATTCTAAAGAGTTATTATCAAATACTTTGTTCTTTGGCTATAATCCTCTTCAAACAATCACTAAATTTGTTTTATAAGTGACATATTTTAAAGATTTTAGGTGAGATAAATTGTTTATCAATTTTAAAATGCAAAAAGTGAAGAAGGACACTTAAAAGAAATCCCACACTAGTTCAGAATTGAGAATAATAGAGGGTTATTTATTTAGTTGTAGATTCACAAATCAGAATCCTCTGCTGGAATGGAGGACAGCAACTGAATCCCGCAGCAAGAAAAGAGGCTGGACATGTGTCTTACATCAGCATAAATAGTATAAGAGGCCATGCCCAAGTGGGCGCGTAACTTAACAGCTTATGGTGGTAGGAATTTCTACAGCAAAAAAGTTTAAAGAACTTAAGAAAATATTGTAATAAGCCACCCCAGGAAACACAGTGTTTACACTTCCATGCTAATTGTTCTATTTGATTCCTGTCATTTTGATATTATGTCATCAATTCTTCTTGTATCATAATTTATTAAAATACCACATGCACTAATACCTTTTGATTAAAACTTTGCCTTCGTTTTTTAAACCCCATTAGGATTGAGTTGTGACACTGAGAGAATTAAAATCAGCATATTTTTAATATTCAGTTCACAGGAGATCCTTGATAAGAACCAAATAAATAGGATTATTAAAATATTGATTTTTATGAGAGAAGAAAAATGGCCAAGTAGGGATAAACAGCACTCCCCTGAATACCTATGATTCCAAAAATGACATACAATCGGTTAGTGTAAGAAAAACATGAGAAGGAATATAGAAAGAAGCCTAAAATCAATAGTAGAGAGAGAAAGACTAGATGTAGGCATCAAATATTGACTACTAAATTCACAACAGAAACAATGTATTTCAACTTAGAACCCTGAACAAAATTATGAGAAAGGGGTACCTTTTTTTTAAACCACCCTTGCAAACAAAAAAAAAAAATCTTACAGTACAACAACAAAATTATAGTTGATGGGCACACAGGAAACAAAATTAGAATGATAAATATCAGGACTTAGATATCAATAATGAACACACAAAGGCAGAAATGAGGAATGCAATCCTACTGACAATACCTTCACAACAAACACACTCACATATGTGTGTGCAAATATAAAGATGTCATTTTTTTACCACTGTGTAATACTTGATTGTACAAATGTACCACATTTTCTTTATTCATTCTTTGGTTGAAGAGCATCTAAGTTGTTTCCAGGTTCTGGCTATTACAAATAATTCTGCCATGAACATATTTGAGCACATATCCTTGAGGCAACACTAACAAAACAAGAGAAAGATCTGTTTGGCAAGAACTTTAAAACTTTGAAGAAAGAAATTGAAGACACTAGAAAATGGAAAGATATCTCATGCTCTTGGGTAGGCAGAATTTACATAGCAAAAACAACAATTTTACTAAAACTAACTTACAGATTCAGCGCAACACCCACCAAAATTCCAGCAATTTTCTTGCAGACCTTGAAAAAACAGTACTCAACTTCATATCAAAAAACAAAAAGCTCAGGATAGCCTAAACAGTACTGTACAATAAATAGACTTCTGGAGGCATCACCTTCCCTGACTTTAAACTCTACTATAGAACAAAGTATTGGTATTGGTATTGGTATTGGCATAAAAACAAACAAAGGACCAGTGGAATAGAATCAAACACCTGGATATCAATCCACACACTTATGAACACCTGATTTTGACAAAGAAGACAAACTTATAAAATGGAAAAAAGAAAAGCTATTCAACAAATTGTGTTGGCATAATTGGATATCAGCATGTAGAAGAATACAAATTGATGCATATCTATTGCCATGCACAAAACTCAAGTCCAAGCGGATCAAAGACCTCAACATAAAACCAACCACACTGAACCTAATAGAAGAGAAAGTGGGAAGTACACTTGAACACATTGGCATAGAAGAGCACTTCCTAAATATAACCCCCAGTAGCACAAACACTGAGGGCAATGATTAATAAATGGAACCCTCTGAAACTGAGAAGCTTTTGTAAAGGTAAGGACACAGGACATAATCAATAAGACATAATGGCAACCTATGGATTGGGAGATCAAGGGGATACAAAATAGAAAGGAAGTCAAACTTTCACTATTTGCTGATTATATGATACTATACATAAGTGACTCCAAAACTTCTACCAGGAAACTTCTACAATGGATAAACTCCTAAAGTAAAATTTTAGAAAAGCTGGACATCATGAAAAGATGAAAACTAAGAATAATAGAAATAGAGCAAAGAGAAGAAACCCAGGTTAAAGGTACAGAACAAATTATCAACAAAATCATAGAAGAAAATTTTCCTAATCTGAAGAAGGAGGTAGAACAAAGATAGAAGAAGAATACAAAACACCAAATAGATTAGACCAGAACAGAAAGTACCATTGGCACATAATAATCAAAACAATAAATATATAGAGCAAAGAAAGAGTATTAAAAGCTACAAATGAAAATATCAAGGAACATGCAAAGGCAAATCATATTAGAATTATATGTGAATTCTCATTGGAGACTCTAAAAGCCATAAGGCCCTAATTAGATGTTCTTTAAACTATAAGAGACTGCATATGCAACTCCAGCCTACTACATACTCAAGATTCAATTGCCATAGATGGAGAAAATATTTCTTTATAAAGCCAAACTTAATCAATGATTATCTATAAATCCAGTTATATAGAGGATGCTTGAAGAAAAACTCCAGCCTAAGGAGGTTAACTACAATCTAAAACATGGGGTATAAATATTCCCAAAACACCAAATCAAAGGATGAAACACACACACACACACACACACACACACACACACACACACACATGCAATCACCGCAATGTTCTGTCTCTTTAAGAGACAAGCCATGCCCACTCCATTCCTGTTTGCAGCCTTAGCCTCTCTCTCTTTTTCTCTCTCTCTCCCTCCCTCTTTCCCCCCTCTCTCTCCTCTTCTCCCATTTTCCCTTCCCCTCCATAACCCACCTAATAAATGTCCAACTTTACTCTACATGGTGTGCCTATCTGTCTCTCTCGCCCACCCACCACCCACAAGGCTAGCCGCTGGAGACCAACCACCTTTGGAGACCTGCCACATGGTCTCATGCTCCGGCCCTGCCTGGGACTGGCTGCTCTCGAAACCCACTGCCCCATGCCTGTCGGAGATCCTGCAGCAAGCTACTTGGGGATCCACTGCAATTTTTAATAACCCATTACATTGGTGCTGAGACTCAAGAGGCTCTCCCACCCCAGTTTCTCTCTGGGGTTTGTCATCCTGAACCAGGTATTTTCTCCACAACAATCACATGCTCCATATGCCTGAGAGCAATTGGT
>NC_022034.1:19332778-19334801 GCF_000317375.1 Microtus ochrogaster | reverse complement strand
TGCTCAGGTCAAGGTAGGCTTGTGTTCCTACAGATTTTTTTATCCCACAGGATCTTCTGGAGTCTGGCAGGCCCTGTGCTAAACAGCAAAAGGCAAATGCAACCTTCAGCAACCATGGAGGACCCTGAGGAGTAGTTCTGGGTGCCAAACAAGTAAGTTCTATGTCGTTTTTTTATCAGTAACTCATGTAAAATTTTATCCTTCTCAAAGATCTCTGATGCAGTTTGACACCTGAGAGGTTTTGTCAGTTTAAAAGGACAACCTCACCAAACAAATTTCAGTAAAATACAAATACAAGACCTGCAAGTTATAAAGGTGTGAGGGCAAATACGAGTTATCAAACTTCTTTCTCATGCTGCCTTCCATAGTCTTAAAAATGCTTTTCATTATACAAAAAATAATCTTTCACGGCTATTCTGATACAAATATGCTACTGTTTATATAATGTATATATCTAAAACTTCTGTTTTCACAAACCCAAAGAATTCTTGTGAATTTCAGTGAGCCAAATTAAAGGATTAACTTTAACCAGGTCAGATACATCCCCCTCAATTCCCTAGTCCTAATTTTTTTTCCTTAATTTAACTTTGTCCTCTGTTATGCCAAAACCTCAAACAGATATAAGAGACATCAGACATTTTCATACCATAAACACCAGACAGGAGCAAAGAGACCACCTATGCCAGGATGTGGCCACCACCCAGCCTTCTCAGGTTCCCCCAAAAAACTATGCCCACAAATAAGCAGGAAGTAGCCTTGAGAATCTGCTGACCCAATTCCTTTAACTTCTGGTGCCTAATCTCCCATCTTTTTATTACAAAAAAGAGATGGGAATGTAATTATCTGTTCTGTCCCTTTAAGAGACAAGCCACACCCACTCCCTTCCTGTTTGTAGCCTTAGCCTCTCTTATCTCTCTCTCTCTCTCTCTCTCTCTCTCTCTCTTTCTCTCCCCTCTTCTCCTTTTTTCCCTTCCCCTCCATAACCTACCTAATAAATGTCTGACTTCACTCTGCATGGTGTACCTATCTGTCTCTCTTGCCCTCCCGCCGCCCACATGGCTAGCTACTGGGGACCAGCCACCTTTGGAGACCTGCCTGCCTGCCTGCCAGAGATCCCACAGCAAGCTACTTGGGGATCTGCAGCAATTTTTAACTACCCCAACTAAAAAAATAAAAAGAATTAACAATCATTGGTTATTGATATCTCTCAATATCTGTGGTCTCAATTTCCCAATAAAAAGACAGAGGCTAACAGAATAAAAGTTAAATCAGGGTCCATCCTCTTGCTGCATACAGGAAACATAACTCAACATCAAAGATAGATATTACCTCAGGATAAAGGGTTAGAAAAAGATATTCCATGCAAATGCACCAAAGAAACAAACAACTTAAGGTATTGCCAAGATCACAGTTTGCTCTCCACAAACTGGTAAGGTCCCATTGCTGAAGACAACACCCATACAACTCATTGAACATGGAGAGCTCAAACTGGTACCTACAAAGAACCTTTATGCCCATGTTCCAGTGTCTTTGAAATGGAAGGTAGTCAGCGGGCTACCAACAAAATAATGTAAACACCAACCCAACCACTAACCTTTGACCTACCATCTGTCCTGCCTGCAAAATATATCAGGGCAATAGTGGCATAATGCTGGTGAAAGTAACTAACCAATGTCTTACTTGAGTTAAGTACCACTCCACAAATTGAACCCATACTCAACACTGCTTTGCTGACCAAGAACCAGAGACTGAATACCCTAGGTGTTTATATGTGTGTGTATGTATATGTATATATATGAGTGTGTGTTATATGTGTGTATGTATGTATGTATGTATTTAAAATAACAAAATGACTCCTAACGATATTCTGCTATACTCAGATTGGTGCCTTGTTCAGGAATCATTGAAGAGGCTTCATCCTGTCACAGATGCAACAACATACAGAGATCAACAACCAGACATTACACAAACACACACATGCTTGAGAGAGAGAGAGAGAGAGAGAGAGAGAGAGAGAGAGAGA
>NC_022034.1:19329728-19331523 GCF_000317375.1 Microtus ochrogaster | reverse complement strand
AAACTTTAATATTTTCTAGTACTTTCTTCAAAGTGTACTTTGATTTATTATTGGAACATGACTATTGAATGATACAATGAAGTTTTTTAAAAAGATGATTTTTAATGATCTGGGACTAGCAAGCCTACGAATCCAACGCCATGGCAATCTATTATAAAGTAATAATTATACCTCAACCTCAAGTAAATTTCTCTTTACCCTAAAAGCCCTTGCATTGGCTGTATCTTTTCTTTTAAGCTTACATTATCACAACTGCAGCTATACAGGATCTCAACCTCAGAGCTGCCCTGCTATGACCTTCCACTACCCTGTCTTCAAGTTTTGTCAAGCCTGCACATCCAGATCATATTACTACAAGTGTTGTATAACTAAAGCAAAATGCAGTCAAAGTGTGATGTCACTGTACCAGAAAGACAGAAAATGTAAATCAGTATCTGTGAAATATGTCTGTAATGTGGGAAGACAGATGTCTCATACGATTCCAAAGATGTGAACTGTGCAGAAGTCATTTTTACTAAAGCTGGCAAAATACAATCCTGAGAACATTTCCAAGTTAACAAAATAATCTCATAAATAGAACTTTACTCTAATAAAACTACAGACAATGTAAATAACCAGACTTCTAAAGTAAATAGCAACATATCTTTCATTTCAACATATCAACATACTATGTTGTAATATGATGTTATAGATTCAACTGTAGTAGACTGCATTAAGTATGTATCAAGTATATTAAATTGAATAGTAAATATTCAGTTAACAGTAAAAACATTAGGCAGTAATCTACTTTAGTCCTTGTCTGCACTTCCTTCTTTCTTAGCATCTCTATCATCCCTTGGATGTGCAAACTTTATGCTCTCCTATTCTAATAGGTCTTGCTTTTCTCTCTTCTTTTTTGTACAAATATGCATAAATTTGTTAATTGTTCTGTGTGCTTTCTTTGTAAATCATATGAATTTATTTGTAGATTAAATTTGAATATAAAGTAGTTTTGACATTCTTTGAAATTTGTCAATATAATTTAAATAATAATTCTAAATTCAGGAAAAAAATTTATAAATTCAGTATTATAAACAAAGTTCATATCTGTTCCAAATGAAGAAGAGATGTGTGTTTGCAAATTAGAGTCAGCATCTGTCATTAGTTTGACTGTTGATCCCTCTATATTCTTATGAATATAATGATATCAAACAGTTCCTGCTAGATCTTCTATCATTTAGTCCTAGCTTTAATCTCCATAAAATAATGTGAATCAATATACAGAATATTAGTACCCAAGGGTATGATGCTTATAAATAGCCTATCTGTTCGTCATTTTATTTTTAGCTTGAAGTTCAAAGCATCTCTCATAACTCAAATACAACATCAAATAATACGTGCTGTCGATATATACTTATTCATTAGTTTGGACTATTTGTATTGAATGTAAGTTGAACAATTTTAAAACTATCAGTTCCCCTAATCGTGACAGGAAATCAAATAACATATGCTTTACTGCTATGGGATAATGCAGTATAATTTTTTTGTCAACACATCTAAAGAATAGATTTTAGTTACACTGCTTACTCTGACTGCTTTTGCCTGTAATGAATCATTTCCAAAGTGTCCTGACATGTTGTCTTGTCAAATAATTCATCTATACTCTTCTTAAATGCTCGCTGCAGCTTTACAAATCATTTTATGCCTAATGAAATACATTATGTAGCAAAGAGCCTGTTAACAGTGAACATACTTTATTATTGAGCATGCTGGACTTCAAGAAATACATCCTTTATGCTTCCTTCAACTGCCTAGC
>NC_022034.1:19319429-19328975 GCF_000317375.1 Microtus ochrogaster | reverse complement strand
TATAGTACTTTGATCAAATTCATCCCCTCCAACTACTCCACCAACCATTATGCTCTGAGTTTCATGTTCTTTTTATGTAGCTCAATAAGTCTAAATAGTGCTGTCCAAGTGGGCAACCAACTGTGGACACCCACCAGAGCATGATCAATCTACCAAGAGTGATAAACACAAAAAAAAACCCTGACTTTTCCAGAAGCCATCAACGGTGTAACAATCTTTTGCTGTACTGCCATCTCACAAATAATGACATGGAGACTTATTAATAATTATGAAAGCTCAGCCTTAGCTTAGGCTTATCCCACTATCTCTTATAATTAGAATTAACTGATTTATTTTGATCTACATTCTATCATGTGGCTCATTATCTCATCTTTCTATACTGGTCACGCTGCTTCCTCCATGTCTGCCTAGCAACTCCATCTTCTTCTTCCCTGAGTTCTCTCTCTGCCCTGAAGTCTCACCAATACCTCTTATCTTGCTGTTACTATTCAGCTTCTTATATACCAGTCACAGCAATAGATTTTCACAGTGTACAAATATTCAAAAACACCACTGTCAATAATTTTTCTAAAAAAAGTCAAGAGCTCATAAACCCCTTCCCATTCCATGCTAGAATGATGACTGGCGTGGTTTTGTGCAGATCTTGTGAAGGCAACCATGACAGTTGTGACGTTATGAGTGCAGCAGTTCTATCATGCACAGAAGATACCTTCTGTCCTGGTCTTCTCAAAGCAGTGGCTCTTACAGTATTTTCATATCCTCTTTCATAATGTTTCCTAAACATTATGAACTTTGGGAAGAGGCTTTGTGTTATAGAGATCCATCTATAGCTGAGCACATTACACACTCAGAAGTATTTTATTTCTCCTTCCCAAGGAAATGCTGAGAAGAAGAAATGTTCTATAAGTATCTTTTTTCTATAAATATCTTTTAGGTTCATTTGGTTTATAACATCAGTTAGTGTTGTCATAGCTGTGTTTAGTTTTTTTCTGATTGACCTGTCCATTGGTGAGTGTGGAATACTAAAGTCTCCCACTATGAGAGTGTGAGGCTCAATATGTGATTTAAGCTTTAGAAGTGTTTCTTTTACAAATATTGGTGGTCTTTTGTTTGAGACATAGATATTAAGAATTGAAAAAATATCTTGGTGGCTCTTTTCTTTGATAGTGTCCTGCCCTATTTCTTTCGTTTAATTTTGGCTTAAAGTCCATGTTGTTAGATAATAGAATGGCTACACCAGCTTGTTTCTTAGGTTCATTTTCATGGACGATCTTTTTCCTATCCTTTAGTCACAGTTAAGGTTTATTTTTAGTGTTGACATGTGTTTCTTGTATGTATCCTGTTTTCACATACATTCTGTTAGTCTGTGTCCTTTTATTGGAGAATGGAACCTATCAATATTGAGAATTATCAATGACCAATAGTTGCTAATTCCTCATATTTTTGTTGTTATTGATGGTGGTGCCGTGTGTGTGTGTGTGTGTGTGTGTGTGTGTGTGTGTGTGTGTGTGTTTCTTCTTTTGGTGTTGCTGGTAAGATATATTACTTATTTCCTGTGTTTTTATGAGTGTAATTAACCTGAAAATAGCACTAGTGGTTTTAAAACAAGGTCATTTTGGGTCCCTAAGCTTCTACTAAAACTCAAAGCATTGATATTACTTCTCTTTCTACAGTGAGGATTTCAGTGCAGATTACAAACATATCATTACCATATTAGGTGGTAATTCTAATATATCAGAAACTTATCTCTTTGTGTAAACTTAAAATAATTTTGTAAGCTTCAATGACTTGACTTGAATGCACCACCTCTCGAAGGTTAAATAAACTCCAGATCAGTACTATCAATTAGCAGCCTCTCTCCACCTTCCTATTCTGCTTATTCCTGAGAGCAGGATGCACACCCCATTCCTGGTCTTAGAAGTACAACTACCAGGACCATGGATCTAAAAATTTCAAATATACAACTAAGAAAAAGAATCTCCCCTAAGTACCTTAACATTAATTTTTGTCCTATATTTCAGCAGATTTTCAAATATTAAAGACTGAAAATTACTGCAATGCAGCCTGCATTTGCAAGTCCCAGATGGTCCTGCAGAGTCTAGACAGCAACCTGCTCTTCCCATCTTTGGCCAGTATTCCAGCTTTCTTGGCTCCCACAAAATGTTGAAGGCCCCAGACAATAGCAAGCAGCCTAAAGAGCATGGTAGCCTCACTCCTACCTTACCAGTCACCCCTTCTTATTTCCTTACCTTTTATAATACACAAAGGAGAGGAATGTTAGAACCACCTGCATTCCAGAACCAGGTACTCCCCTATCCCCACCCCACCTTACTAAAGAGCAAACATGCATTTCCATTTCACCACTGTCACATATTTTCCCTGTGTCCATGTCCATGCTCTACACCCCCATAAAGCCAATGCTTTCATGCTCTATGTTCTCTTTCTCTTTCTCTCTCTGTCTCTCTGTCTCTCATCTCTCTCTGTCTCTCTCTCTCTCTCTCTCTGTGTTTGTGTGTCTCCCATTCCTGCTCAGAGCCAGCTTTTCGAGTCCCCCCAAATATCTTTCATGAGGTCTATTGTGTGGTGTGATTTTTGCTGCATCCCTTGGCCCTCTAATTGCCAGGATTACGCTTACAATATATGCTTTTCTATTTTCCATTCCACTATTTCCCTGTGCTTCATTCTGAATATTGTCTCCTGACTTACCTTCCAGTTTATCAATTCTCTCTCAAGCTGTAATAAATCTGTTGATAAACTCCTCAATCAGTTCATGGTTTCAGTTATTTCTATTTTCATAAAATATTTATCATCTTTTTCAAAGTTCTACTTCTCTACTGAAGCCATTATTTTTATACTGTCATATTAATCATATTAATCATTTATTTTACCTCCCAATTTTTATAATTTTGTAAATTTGATTCTTCAGTGAAAGAGGTCCTGCTTTCCAGCGATTTTTGCTTTATTGGCCATCATTCAATTATCTTTATACACATGTAGATATTTTAGGGTAGTGCCAAATACTTACAAAGCTCTCAGTTGTGTTCTTCTCACCAGAAAGGATTTACAACTGCTTTTGGCAAGGAACTAGTCTGGAGAAAGATAACTATAATTTATTCAGGCACTGAACAAACTTGACTGAACATTCATCATCTGGAGGGCTTTTTGTTTTGTTTAGTTTTTGTTTTTTATTAGTACATTGTCAATCTTAGAGATTCCTGCTCTGGGCACTCAACTAAACCTTCAGGTAAATATTGTGATTCTCCTCTTCTTTCAAGAGCTCCACCTCTAGAGATTCTAAAAATCTCTGCTTAGCATCTGACTTTCTAACCAAGTTTTTAACTTGTTTTCTCAGAAGCAACTATTTTTGAATCAATAGGAACCTCAAGGGAAAAGCTGATGTCAAATATAGAACTCATTTCTAGCTGTTTCCTTATATATTCACACTACCTTGATGCTTCACTGATAGTAAAAGTTTTTGATTTTGTTCTCATGACAGCTATAATGGTTCTCAGCAGGAGTACTGGTCAAAACCGAACTACTCACTCATCACTGTCTTCAAGGTGGCTTATTCCTATTGATATTTGCCTCTAAAAACATTTTCTGCTCACAAGGATTTTCTCACTATAAAGTCCACTCTTTTATTCTCCTTATCTGGTACATAACTGATATTATTAAAATCATGTAAAATTATCTGCATGTGTTAATAATGTTTTAAAATCTTTTCACCAGTTAAAATGTAAATTCCATTGAAGAACATGACTCCCTTCCTTAATACTGCATTGCAGGGCCTTTGCAATGACTAAAGTATACAATAAACAGTATGTGAATGGATCACTGGGTGAGCAAATAGACAACCAGCCAGCAGATTAGAAAAATGTGCTTTTATGGAAGAGGTGAATAAATATGAAACTTTAGGAACATAAGTAAAATAGTGTTAGTTGAATGGTAGAATTCTTCTACCATTGGGGATGTAATAATTTAGAGAAATGATAACTGTCCCCCATGTCAATCATTTAAGTTGTATTTGGCAAGTGGCTGTTTTACTCTGTGGTAGCAAGATCCTTTCCCTGCAATTATAAGCAGTCATGGAAGGAATGGAAGTACTTAGAAATAAACCCTCTCTGGTTTTTTTCTTATTCAGTGAGTATTATGGCTACTACTGCAATCCTGCTCTTTGGTTAACTCTGCAATTTCTAACAGGATAATTGCAAGATTGAATCTTCTGGTGTTTCTTCTTTTTCTACTTCAACTCTTTAAAAATCATTCTTAGATATCTCATTTACATGTCATTCTTATAGTCCTTTAAATTATTTTTTCATGTACAGCAAAGGAGCTATGGATTCAGTAGACATTGTACTTTTGAATTATGATCTTTTTCCAAACTAGCAATGTGCAGAATTTTTGCTCCCTTAATTCCAGCCAGTGTTAGGATGCTTCAGTTACTAGTTGGTCATGTGATTATGAGAAGAAGCAACAAATACCCTGTGGCACCATGTTGTTACTCTGTGATGTTATGCAAGTGAGGGGTATTAAGTATATTGCTATGGATGACGTTTTCAACTTGCAGTGAATTCATCAGGTTGTGGCCTAGCATAAGTTAAGGGTCATTTTTGTGTTCTTTCCTGTGCTTTCTGTAACCCTCTTTTACTACCAGGCATGTGTGTGTGTGTGTATGTAAAGAAAGAGAGAGAGAGAAAGGGATAGAGAGTGTCAGATGAAGACAGACACTGTTACTGCTAAATTCATTTTAACTAGACTATGTATTCAATCTGCCTGAACCTCTGAACTGTATCCAAAACGACAATGGCATGCTAATGTAAGTTTTATTTCTTTACTATTCTGATATTCAGGGAAAAGTATAACCTGCAGCTAACCTGAAACTTTGTAGTGTAAAACTCAAGAAAGTTTATTCTTTGAGACTTATAAGACTCATTTCAGGGTGGGCTCTGACAGCTAGGATAAAGCTCTGAAAGTTAATCCCCAATCAGTGCCTCAGAGAACTCTTCTGCACCAAAGGGAAGTGCCTTAATTGCAACACAGACACAGTTCTTTCCATATGCTGTACTCTAAACACCCCTTCCATACTGTGGATTTCTTACTTGTTTTCCAGCAGGTTAGATAGTATCTTCTAGCCTCTAGGTGTGTACTAAGGGAAGGTAGTGGAATGGTTCCATTGGTACCAATAAATGGAGAGGATGTACACAATTCCTGTCCCTTGCAGCCGGCTTCAAAGTCATTAAAGATAAATATTCATCTAATGGAACATAGGTTAGAAATCATATTTTAAATAGTCAAAAATGGGCCCTATGGTCTGAACTTATAGACGCAGAGTTTTGATTGACTGACATAGTGTCCTTAAAAACTTGAATGAGTGTGGTCCTGGTGCACCCAGGGTCTGTGTTGATGTCCTTGGCCCATCTTGCTGGCAGGGCCCATGTGGATGCCTAGGGTCTGGGTCATAGCCTGTGACCATGTTCGTGTTCAGGGATTGTGCCGCTTCCATTGCCAAGTTGATTTGAGTGGCCAGGGCTATCATCTAGGGTCATGGAATCATCTAGACCAGGACTGTGGCACCTTGGCAAGGACAGCCATTCTTCTGTCTCTTCCTAAATAAATCTCTTCCCCAAAAGAATCTTCAGTGAAAAAGAATCTTCATTTGTCAGTGCAGAATAAAAGAACTTTGCTGGGACATCCCTTCCGGGACTAAGAGGGAAAAACCTTTCTGAGACATTCCCCTAGTGGGAAGACTAAGCCAAAACAGTAACAAATTTTCACAGGAGCATGAAGAGATTGCTACATTTCTGCGGGGGGCTTCCCTTTAGCAGAGTGTAGACTAGGATAGCTTCTCTAAAACGTTCCTTAGAGGAGCAGAGGAAAGTTCAGCTGTAGTAGCTTTCTGAGAGAAAAGCAGGATTGTTATTTCCTGGAGGGAGATTATCCCCCACTGCACCCCATCTTCAGATAGCCTGGCTTCCTAACAAGTCAGGACAACTTTCCCTCCAGGGCTGAGCTGTCCTATTGCAGTTGCAACCTCCAGAGCTGTCCTATTGTGGCTCTACCCAGCCATAGCTGTTCTACTGTGGCTCTGCCCCTCCAGTGTGGTCCTATTGTGGCTCTGCCCCTCCAGTGTGGTCCTATTGTGGCTCTGCCCCTCCAAAGCTGTCCTATTGTGGCTCTACCCCTCCAGAGCTGTCCTATCGTGGCTCTATCCAGCCAAAGCTGTTCTATTGTGGCTCTACCCACCCAGAACTGTCATATTGTGACTCTATCCCTCTAGAACTGTTCTATTTGACTATACCCCTCCAGAGCTGTCCTACTGCAGCTCTAGGTGTTGCCTGGCTTCCTAATAAGTTAATATATCTTTGTGGCTCCAGAGCTACAGCACTCACACTTGCTTACACCCCCTACCCCTCAAGGAAGAGCTTGTCCCATTCCTCACCATAATCATGTACCTCACCTTGGAAGCACACTAGAACTCACCCTGTTTTGGGGATCACAGGTAAGTCATCTCTAAGTGTATGAGAGCAACAGAGCTGACCCTGACCCCTTTGCCATTTGGTGGCATGGATGAGGGAAAGATGCCTCCCCACTCTATCCCTTGCTAACTGTGGCAGGAAATAGAGCTGTTCCAGGTGCACAAGAATAAGAGAACTGGCCCTGCCCTACACTAGTTATAACACACAGTAGAGCTAACCCTGAACCCTGCCTGGGCCACACACTAAAGCTGACCTTATTACTTGGTTGCAGGTGCACCAGCCCTGAGAGAGAGTAGGCAAGCTGATCCCACCATCTGCTCATATGGCCCCTCCAGCAATCGGGGCCTGGGCAAGACATTAAGTTGGCCTTGGCATTATGAGTGAGGGGGGCCCAGACCCAAAAGCCCAAGAGCAGGAAAACTTGCCCCAACTCCTTACTGTAGGCTGCATTGGTGAGCTAGGCGAGGTAGTGCTAGCTAGGTAGTGATGATAAAGGAATGCTAGTGAGCTGACCAGAAGCTAGGCACAGAACCAGGGCTGAACTGGCCCTCCCCAACATCCACCGAATCTATGAACTGTTGTCGCATGTAAAGGGAACACACCTACAGATACAAAATATCAGTATCTCCTTGACACGGGATAACAGCAGGATAACCAAGAGAGATTCTAGTGAAAGTCTATTATCAGTGGTGTAGCAGAAACCAGAGAAACCAGAGACCTGGAGCCAGACCAATGACTGGTGGTCATGAACATTTGCAAATAAAGATGAACAGACTAAAGGGTAAATTATGTACCTCAAGAGGTCAAATTACAGCTTCCACAGCAAGATTCTTTTTGTTGTTTCTTTCTTTGTTTTGTTTTTCTTTTTCTTTTAATTTTTGTTTTGTTTTGGGGAGAGGTTGCAAGGGCAGAGGAAAGATGTAAGGGGACAGGGAGATAAGAGGGATTAGAATGCATGATGTGAAATCCACAAAGACTGAATAAAAATAAAAATTGAATTAAACGCCTTCATGTTAATAAAAGGGAACCTCACATTTCCTTAACAGATAACCACAAAATCTTAGTAGTCAAGTAGGATACACCAAACACGTATGCTAGGTAGTCTCTGATTGACTGAATGGTTCTGCTGTCTCATCTGGGCTCCATGGCATCAGTCATGTGCCTGCTAGCAAGTCAAGCAGAAATAGCCTGGTCAAACCTACCTGGGACAACTAGTCTACCCCGCTCCAATAGGTTATTCGAGTGGAATAACCTGTGGAAGTATAGTTCCAAAAGGAAAAGACCATAAGTTTGCCTGAGGTTCAGGCTCAGAGACAGCAGCAGGCCAGGGGAACTTACTAAAGTATCTCTGAGGACAGTAGAGAAAGAACGTTTCATGAAAATTAAAATTTCAAATCTATGGTTACATGTAGGAATGGGAAAATAAGTAAAATTTTCAAGCCAATCTATTACAGTAGCATTTTAAAATAAAAAATCAAACAAATGAACAAAAATTTTTGCAATATATCTCAAGATTCTATAAAATAATTGATGTGCCCAACAAATTTCTTGGTAATAATATGATTTAATAGCACAAAATTACTATATTGCCATATGGCTTAATGAATCATGGTCTAAGATTATATTTGAGGTTCTATGACTTTTAATCTCACATAATATAGTGACTAAAAGGCAAAATAATTCAGCAAATTAATCAGAAATAGATATTTTCTTATAGATTTTTCCTCAGTAATCACTGTGGTCTCTATTAGACCTTCTTGGTATTTTTTCTTGTTAATATATGTTAAATTCTAGTAGGCATGATAATTCTACCACTGTACTAATTAGTTACTGAATTTGATACAATCACCATAAACTTATTGTTGCAAATTGTTAATCAATTTATAGTTTTGACATAACTAGCCCAAATATTCAATTAGTCCCTAATAAATTTTTTAAAAATAAAAATGAAAAATTTTTGAAAGATTTCCTGTTGTAATTATATGTAAACTGAAAGCAAATGTGTACTTATAATTCAAATTCCCAAACTATTAGTATGTGACTAGGAAAAGAAAAGGGAAGCTAGATAGCAAGCCTAGTGCCAATATAACATCTTCAGAATATCTGTGCTCTCAGGGATTTATTTCTCCAATGTCTATTGAATACCAATCAATCTGCTGGGCACAAAACACAGTCCCTGCCCTTGAGGAACTTACATAGAAAAATAAACAAGCATGCCTCTTAGCTATAACATTGCAGGAACCATGAAGAAGAAATTATCTCAGTGTTCCTTTTCATTAAATAGGAACTTCAATTTCATCCTTGGTGAGAACCTGTGCCTTCACTGAAATACTTCATTTTTTTTTCGGAGACACTTTGCTCTTGACTAGCTTGTCAATAGTTTAAAATTGGTCTTTGATGCTGTCCTATCCTGAGGGTTCTTGCTTATTTACATGCACACTTCTCAATATTACTCCATGATCTCTGTGAGATAGACAGTAGATCTGCAGCAGCCAATAGACGCTAATGTTGCTCCATTTCAGGGTTCTGAGAAAGCCTACAGGAAGGGATACTGCCCTAACTTTGCCAAAGACTCCAGGAAATGACACTTCCTACTTGTTTTGCTCTTCCATCACTCAGTTACCTATTCATGAACTATTATTTATAACTCAAGTTCTGATAAGCATATTATGTTTAATCATAATTATTTAGGATTTTAATAGTAAGTAACTAATAAAATGTCCAAATTGGAGAAAAATCCATGCCACTTGGACACATACACATATACAATTTGTTGTAGTGCTGACTACCAATTTTTATTAGTAATTTTAGTTTTCTACTCTCTTTAAACAACTAGAGACAACTATAGAAAACCACAACCAATAAAAATGCAGAGTTGTGGATCCCAAAATACATAGTTATACATACCAGTACAGATGATATAGCTACAACAGAACTCTTGCACCTAAGGCTCAAGGATTGCTGTAAAAATGGAGGAAGACTTTGGTATATGGTATTTATCTAAAAACGTGTCCATTTCTTTTACATTTTCCAGTTTTGTGGCATACAGGCTTTTGTAGTAAGATCTAAT